>NC_045555.1:18446352-18568852 GCF_009769535.1 Thamnophis elegans | reverse complement strand
TTGTCAGTGCACATTTTAAAAACGCTCTCTTTCAACCTCATCTTGTAGGTGCAAAGGAGATGTTCATTTTCATTGTTTATTCTTCCGGACTGTGTAAGAAAAAAAAATCCTGTATTTTAAGTTTATTTAAAGAACTGGGTGTGTTACTTAAAAGAGGAATGTCTCTGATTCTGTCTCTACTTGGAAGTACAGAAATAATGTATTTTTATTTAAAGTTTAGTTCGGGAGTGAAGTCCATTGCTCTTTTTAAAGGGCATCTTAAATAATTATTTTATTCTTCTGTGGGTTTCCCCCCCCCCCCCCGTTAGAATTTTTGGTTTCTTTCCACCCTAACTCTCTTACAGCATTAAAGTCCTGTCTGATTTAAAACTTTAATTTCATTAAAGTTTGCCAAGGATTTCTACAGCTATGGTAGTCTGTTACCCATCTTAATGCTTGATCAATGCTGTCTGCATTGGTTTAAGCTATTTTGTAATGTCTTGAATTTCACAAGTTTTGTTCCCTTAACCATAGCATTAAACTAGAGTTTTGCAAATATATATTTAGTCTCAAACTTGCTTGTGTCTGAATTAGGAGGGTTGGCAGCCCTTGACTGATTTTCAAGTAAATCAGCAACCTGCTGCTGCTTTTGCTCCCTGGTTAGAGATTTAAAATAAGGGCCAATTGTATAATGATGTTGTAGGTGTAAGAAATATAAACAGGTTTATGTATGTTATTTGTGCTTTTTTAAAATTTTATTTATTTAGAGAATTTACACTGTCGCCCACTCACTTTCAGTGACTCTAGGCAGTTTACAAAAAAATAAAGTCTATGCTTGTGTATTTTGTATGTGCACAAACATTCAATAATATCCCAAGTAGTGTTTTGGCCCAAAGCCTTATCAAATACCATAAAAACCATACATATAATAACAAATCTCAAGTGATCTTGCCTGGCAATGAGTGGAATTTGTTCCTGCTACCAGGATCCCATGAATTTTCAAGAAGGGCTCTGCCTGCATTCACTCAGATCTCCCATTTTGTCATGTGGATTAGCATTACTCAGTTAGAAACTGAAGTCTGAAAGAGCACTTGTAACAAAGGAATGGGCTTATATTATTATGTTTGGCTAGTGTCTTGCTGAAACAAGTTTCATCTTTGGTTCTGGCTTCTCACTTTTAGCATGGGAAATGAGTGCCCAGCTATAGAAGGACCAGTCCCCATAACTACCACACTTATGGGCCCTTTTCCTGTCTTTGCTTCTCATAGGGATGGGAGGAGGACTGTCACTGAGCATGTACAAAAACATTTGTTTGTCATTACTCTTGTCATTACCCAACTAAGTTAGGAAGAAAGCCTGAAGCCAGAGAAAAGGCATAGCACCTAAGACAAACACCTCTCCTGTCTTACTGTCAAAACTTCTGGTTGGCATTTTATATGACAAAGATCTTGAAGGAACCACCAATATATATCAAAGACTAAAGAGAGACACCAGACAGCATGGGTGTTTTACTTTTTCTTATTGCACATATCTAGAAATTTAATTGCCCACTACCCATTCCCCTCCTCAGCAACCCCATCTGCCCAAGTAATGTGCAACCCCTGGAGGACCCAGAGATGCCCCACAAGATGGTAACAGGGTAACAGAAAGCAGTACTAAATTGTATTTATGTCACTTAATTACCTTTAAATTAAGTTGAAGTTAATTTGTGGCGATGACTCCTTGTAATGTGTACCTCTAGCCCATCACAATTGATCAAGTTTGGCCATTGGCTTTGGTGACTTTTCTCGATTTTTTGTGACACTGAAAATAAAAATGTGGGTTGTTGGTTTTTTTAAAGCAAAAAAAAGAAGAAGTTTAGTGGAATAGATTTAGGTGGATAATATCTATCTTCGATTGCTGTTTAACCATGAAGCTCAAACACAAACTCTGAACTACAGTACTTTCTTGCTTTCAGACTTGCTCTAAACTCTATCAAATCATTGCTTTATGAGAAATGGGATGAAAAATTAGATTTCTTGTTGAATGCTTGAGTAGAAAGGTAGGAACTTAGGCTCCTTTGGCAGGAGCAAAGATTGGTGCACTTCTTGCATTAATAATGTATTTGTGTTCTACTTCTGTGCCAGGATGTGCACTTTTAACATCCACTGTTGGTGCAATAATAATAATAATAATAATAATAATAATAATAATAATAGTAATAGTAATAGTAATAGTAATAGTAATAGTAATAATAATAAAAAAACAATAACAACAACAACAAATGGCAAAAATTCAACGTTACCACCAACAGCAAATGTCGCCTCTGTAATGAGAAAGACGAGACAGTCGACCACTTGATCAGTGGGTGCAGCAAAATTTCACAAACTGACTACCTACAACACCATGACCACATTGCTAAGATCATTCACTGGAAATTGTGCCAAAAGTCTGGATTTGAGTATAGCAAAAACCACTGGGAACATCAGGTTCAGAAGGTTTTAGAGAATGAGAAAGTCAAGATCTTGTGGGACTTCAGAATTCAGACTGACAGGCACTTGGCCCACAACACACCTGACATAACAATAGTTGAAAAGAAAAAAGTATGGTTCATTGACATTGCAATACCTGGAGATGCAGGAATTGAAAATAAACAGCAAGAAAAAAATCACAAAGTACCAGGACTTGCAAATTGAAGTTGAGCGACTGTGAAAAAAGAAATCGTGTGTTGTCCCGATTGTAATTGGAGGCCTTGGAGCAATACCCAAAGGGCTACCTCGCTATTTGGAAATTTTAAATTTATCAGACTTGAACATTCTGATTCTACAAAAAACCACCCTACTTGGAACAGCTTATATCCTCCAACGTTACCTTAACAGTTCCTAGGTCCTTGGTTAGGACTCGAGCTGTTGAGCTACCAACCAGCCCCAAAGGCTGTAAATCTCACCAAAGATTAACCACACATAACAACAACAACAACAACAACAATAATAACAGCAGCTTAGCAATCACACAGAGCTGACAAGAAAAAAACAGAATAAAGACATGCTCCACCCCATGTTCACATCATAGCATAAATTTACAGTGACGGTGCTTGCCTTCAGACATTTGTACATCCCTAAAGCCTCATGCTTATTGGGGAAAAGATAAGACCTTGCAAATATGTTTCATAGGCCAACTTCAGCTGGATGCAGAAGTGCAGCCATAGAAAACAGTTCCCTGACCAGAAATGAAAGAGATAAGCCTTTCTTCTTAAATTGGGGGTTTTATTTGTGAGAAGAAGTGAAAAATGCAGTTTTAATTATCCACAAGAAAGGATAGTTGTGGTGAAAGAAGATGCAAAATGGGAAAAAAATGTGTTCAAAACAAACTAATACCAAATGCTCACCCTAAATTTTTCCTGGGCTATCTAGCTATATTAAGGAACATTCAAACAAGAAGCCTGGTTTGTCAACAACAACAATAGATTCAGTGTCAAATATTCCTTGGAGAAATATTAATTGTTTTGTTATCAAGACTATTTTCTGACCTTATCTTTCCTTACACCATATGAATGAAAAACAATGATATTTCCTATTACATATCCATTTAAAATTGCATACTATTGAGTAAAATACCTATGATAAAAACTTAAATGATATTTATAGCTTTAATTGTGCTTTCAATTCACCTTGAAGAGTTAACTGGAGAACAGGGATCGCAATAATTAATAATAAAATAATTGTTAGAATTGTGTATTAAATTGCAATTGTTTTAAAAACTACAACAATATCCAAGCCAACAGGGATTCGGCTCCATTCCATCCTTGAGTTTGTGTGCCCTTCCTGCCCTCCCACCCACCCCCGGCATCTCAGCTGAACTAGGGGCATGCATCATAACCACGTCCTTCTATCAAGTGTGGACTAAGAACAATCTCCATTAGCTGACAGGCAGGCAGGGTGATAAATGCCCCCGACGAAGGGGAAGGAATTGCGTAAAATAAAGAAGCATGTTCCAACAAGTCTTGTCAAAATTGTATTGATTTAATCATCTGCAGAAATACACATTCCTGGCTACTGTAGCGTGCATCGTGGGTGCAGTTTAGAGCGGCAAGCAGGCCGGCCCTCTCGCTCCCTCACCAAGTCCGAAGGTGATGAAGTGCAAGACAAACAGCCTTCTAATTCCTTTAGGAAAAAAAAACAACAAACGTTGGATCACAAAGATGGGCATTGTTTTCCCTTCTTCGTTGCATTTTTGCTGGATTTACTGCTTAAGGCAATAATAAACTAAGTAGTACCCATTTTGATGTGCATTCTCCTCTTTGGTAACGCTTATTTTAATCCTATCAAAGCATCTGAGGAGTCAGCTTGGATTGGAGTCTTAAATAGGGGGGCTCCCTTGCATATCATTCAACCCACTGAGATTTCAGAGGGATAACAACTACATCTGATGCAGGCCAGGCTGCTGCATTGGAGTTCACTGGGATGCTTGCATTTCCTCAGGGACAGGGAGTTACTCTTGATTCGTAAAAAAAAAAAAAAAAAGAAAGAAAGCTTTTTAAATTTAAAAAAAAAAACAGGAGGAGATATTCAAAAGTGAATGAGTGGACCACTTGACAAACAGTTCCTGGCTTCCAGTCAAATCTCTTTTGGCATAAATCATCCGATTAGATCTCCGTAGATGATTCCAGAACTGCCAATATTCTCTGGCCACTGTAAAAAGGTGAGATGGAAGCAACACAAGGTGACAGTAGAATGCCAGCTGGCTACCGGCCAAGTCTTTTTTCCACTTCGCAGGATTAAAGCTGAAATTATGACTTGAAGGCAGAGGCAGGAGGGAAGGGTGGAAAATGGTTATGACTAGGAGTCGCAGTGTGGCGATTGTGTGGGGTTTTCATTCTGTTTCCAATAACGGTAACTTAGGGCTGCAGACTAAAGGGGCGCGGATCAGTAAAAAAAATAATTTCATTTTATAGCCTGCATTAGATTTTTTAAAAACTCTCTGCAAAATAAAAAAAATTGCAACTGTTTTTATTTTCTATCTCCTAATAGATGGAGTCTTTACAAATACTTTTTTTCTAGTTTACACAGCTGTTAATGTAAATAGCCAAGGAACATTTTAATATAATTATCCTGAAGATAAAACTTTGACACACACACACACATAAATACACATACTTATATACATATACGTATATATAATTTTAAAGCATTTAAATGTGAGCTTTTTTTTTTGTTAAAAATGTAACCGCGCTTTGCATGCAACTGACCACAACTTTAAGTACTATAACTTCTTTGGGGTTTGTGTGAGTTTTTGGATTGTGGAAAGAGTAATAGAAATTATTGAAGCTATTCTTCATAACTCTAATGCAGATAGGACAGTGGCTTTGCTGCAGCAGCTCATCACTAACCTTTCTGAAGGGGAAAATGGCTTTGGCAAAGCAATATTTATATGAAAAGGAGCTTCTTTTAATGCCTGAAATTTACAGGAACAACCTTATTGCTTCCCTAAAGGATTTCTGTAGCAGAAACTCCAAGATCTAAAATGCCAACCCTCAGTTCTGTAATTGGCTAACCTACATGGAATCATCTTTCTGATAGTGAAATAATCATAAGAATGGTTCTGAAATTGGTTTATCTAAAAGTAGTCTCTATAAGAGTAATAATAATAAGAGTAATAATGATGTGTGTGTTTTCAATGCAAGCTATTTAAAAAAATACTTTATTTAATCCATTTTAGTGTTTGTTCATTATATTTTTAATTTAAATATCTTCTTAAAATCTGATAAATAGACATGGCATCTCCTTTTTCTAATTTTCCCAGGCCAAAGAACAACTAGGCAGCTGAGATTAGAGGAGGAATCTGAGTGGGAGTTTTCCCTGAGTATGGGGAAAAAAAAACACTTGATATTCTCAAGGAAAGGAAGAATTTGCACCTTGGCAGACTTTTTTTTTTAGGAATCATTTTCAGAGACGGCATTTTAATTGCTAATCTTTCAGGAGGAAATATCATCTGAACAATCAACTTCCGGGATTGAAATAAGAGTAAAAGTTTCCTTGTGGTATAATCATATAGGATGGATGGAACAGACCCAACAGATAATTTTTCCCCCTGATACCTAAATTGCAGGAGGAACAGACAGGAGCCAATATTTTTCTAGGCCAGACCTCCAAATTTCATTAAGAACTGGGAGAGCCAGTGCAGACACTTGATTTATGTGGATTTAGGATTAAGTCATGAAAATGAGCCTGTAGAGTAAGCCACTATTCTTAACACCACTGCCCTATTGACATATCTGAAGGAGATTAGCCTGAAGAAGGATGATGTTGTGGCCCGCCAGCAGAGCTGGCTGCAGAGTCAAACAGTGAGGAGGTTGGGGGGGGGGGGGGAGCATGGGCCAGTGCTGGAGGCTTGGGAAGGCTCGGATGAGAGCTCTGTGTCAGAGGCAGAGATGGGGCCAAGGCTTTCTGGCAGTGATCAGGTGCCTACAGAGCTAGACAGCAGTGAGGCAGAGGAACAGATAAAGCCTGTTCCCAGTGTGCGCATGCGCAGAGCTGCCAGAAGAAAGGAACACCTTAGAAATCAGGGTAGACTTGGGAGTAAAGTCACAGGTGGAAAGTGATTGGCCCCTCCCATAGGAAATAAAAGAGGAGTGAAAGAGGATTTGGCTTTTGCAGGAAACAATTTGTTCGTTTGGTCGTTAGATTTGTTTCAAGAGTGTGAAGATCTGTCCGTGAATCTCAGAGACTCTGTGCCCAGTCTTTCCTTGCACAGCACCTCATTTGGAAAATATTCATGTGACAGCTTTCCAAGATAGATAAGGTCTGTAGTCATAATTACTCCTTTGAAAGACTGTTTGCCAGGCCTTGCTGAATGTGAATGAGAGGAATTCACATTCGTTTAATAAAAGGGGTTTTGTTGGGACCCACACTCTGCCTCGTGCTTTTTGGGGAAGCCTAGGTCGGAGCAGATGCGTTACTAGCATTAGGAGGCATGTGTGCCCTTAGTTATGGCACTATTGGGAGAAACCACATGTGTGGAATACCAAATGTGGGTCAGATTTTGGCACTTACCATGTTTCCCTGAAAATAAGACCTATCCAGAAAATAAGGCCTAGCATGTTTCTGCGCATATGACCAATATAAGTCCTACCCCCCAAAATAATCCCTATTTAAGTGCCTGCACAGCTGGCCGGCCACTCATTCTGTCTGATTGCTCATGATGCCACTGACACAAGGTGAGGTGAAGCAAGAGAAGTGGAGCTGCCCCACGCACACACCAGCTTACCTCAGGGCCCCCACAGCCAGGCAAGCCACGCCCCAACAACTACTTTGCAATGGAAGCACCAGCAGCCATGTGTAGCAGGAGTTGCCAGCCCACTTCTTCTGTCACGGCAATGGAGTAGAAGGCTGAGCAACATGCCGGTGCCACAGCCACGAGGCGTGGTGAGAGGGTGGAGCTTCTCTATGCGCCCCACACTGGCTTACCTTAGGGGCCCCACAGCCAGGCCATTCATGCCCCGACAACTGCCTCACCTCCTGATGGTGGCTCTGACAGCCCCATCCAGCAAGACCCCATGTGGCTGCTGCCCCACTTCTGCTTGCTCGAGCAGGTGGCCTAGTAAATGCATAGGTGCCACAGCCATGAGATGAGGTAGGTTTCGGGATGTGGATGGCCTAGCTGCAGGGGCCCTGAGGTACACTGGTAAATGCATGGGGCAGCTCCACCCCCCTGCCACACAGCAGCAGCATCCAAAAGAAAATAAGACCAAGGAAATAAGACCAGGTCTTATTTCCAGGGAAACAGGGTAGATGCAAGCACTGAAGTGTCTCCAAATGGAACTGTCGTAACATTACAGCTTATATATATCAGAAAGGAAGAACATGTTCCTATGAAGTTTGGTGAGAGTGGTGAGAGTTTTTTTAATTGGAGCAAGCTTTTAGAGTCAGTGTTGCAGTGCTTATCCAAACACAGCCAGTTCTCATAATGGGGTGTTTTGCTGATGCAACCCTAAGGCTAACAGATGAGAGCTGCAAAAATATGCATAGCCACTAGATGGTGGGAGAGTGTTGGGGCTTTTTGCATTCTTTTGCTGCCCTCTAGTGGTCATTCGCCTTTTTGCAACTCAGATCTAATAGTCCTGTGGAATGTTCCAGCCAGGTTTTTCTTTAGCCTTTTAAGCCCTTTAAGTCCACGACTGAGAGAGAAATTAAAAAATAGACTCTGGATCCTTTCAAACTGCATTAACAGAGCCACCATTAGAGGGAGCTGGAGACAATGATAAGCTGAAAGGACTTCCTGACCGAAGGGTGAAAGTCCCATCTGGGGACTTCTCAACAAACCCAAATGCTGTTGGTTCTGCCGGTTCTGAGTATAGTGTAGTTTGCCACGTTGAATTTAATAAGCATTTATAAGACAATTGGAGTAGCAGAATGCCAGCTTTGTTCTTTTCCGGAGAGGGCATGACTTTCACCTCAGAAAGACTGACTCAGGATTCTTTCTTCCTCTGAAGAAAGATTAAGTGATTTCTACCAAAGACTTTCCGAAAGGAGAAAATGCCTTGGCTGAATTACTCAGTTATATATTTCCAGCTCCTCACATCAAACTGGGAGGGGACCAATCCTCTTGAGAAAGTACAGATCAGTCAGAAAAGAAATCTTGGAGTCACTTCAAACACCCTGTCAATAATTCATGGTTCATGCAATGAGGGTTTTTAAAAGGCCATTTTTTTCATTTGCCAAGTACAGAGGGAGCAGAATGTTCTCCATTGTGTAGGAACACCACAGCAGATTGCATTTAACAAGGAAAGGTCAGCAAGAAGGACCAGGCCTCCTTGTTAAATAAGTTCCTTCTCCCCTGCTGGAAAAATTCATTTTGCAATGTAGCAGTTGAGCTTGCAGGCACACAACACTTTACACATTCTCGTACCACCATTGGTGGGTACCTAGCCGCTTTACTACCAGTTCATTGAGACGGCATTTTGCATTGCACGTGTGCCCACCTTGCATTGCTGTGCATGCACAGTTAACTGAAATCTGTTCTGCGCATGCGCAGAAACATGCCGACGATGGCAGAAGAAACTGGGGAACCAGATTGGGGGCTTAGCAGGCCTGGGTCGCTGCCAGTTCCAGTGATCCAGGCTACCATACTACTACCGGTTCGGCCGAACATGTAGGAACCCACCACTGATGCACACACACACACACCTCATATCTCGTGTTTCCCCGAAAATAAGACAGGGTCTTATTTTGGGAAAACATAGTATATGAGGTGTGTGTGTGTATGAGTGTGTAAGGTGTTGTGTAAGACAGGCACTTATTTTCTTTGGACCCCCAAAATAAACACTTGGCATTATTTTTGGGGAGGTCTTATTATTTTTGAGGTGCAGGAAAACCCTTAACCTCGACCAACGGCTGCGGATCAGCTGATCCAGAGAGGGCCAGAAGTTCTGTTTCTGTTTCTGGCACCCTCTTGCCAGATCTAGCATCACTGGGCCTGCCGCTCTTTTTATGGTCGCCACTAAGAGAAGAGGCGCGATAGCTAGGGTTTGTGGGAGTGTCCATGAGAAGGTTTCGCATGGATGGCAGGTGCATGTGGGGGGCTTGGGGCATGTTCCTCCCTTCCGCCCCAAGAAATGGCAGGGGCTGGCTGTGCATGTGTTTAAATATTTTAGGGTAGGGCTTATTTTCAGGGGAGGGCTTATTTTAGTGCATGCGCTCAAAAGTCCGATTGGGCTTATTATCCAGGGAGGTCTTATTTCCAGGGAAACAGGGTAATTGCTATCCCCAAACAAAGTGGGAATCAAAGGTCCTAAAATCTTGTTTGGATCCAGTGTATGCTGCTTTCACACTTTTCACTGTAATTGGCTCATCTTGATCATAAATACCATCAAACAATAGCAATAGCACTTAGACATATATACTACTTCATAGTGCTTTTACAGCCCTATCTAAGTGGTTCACAGAGTCAGCATTATTGCCCCCAACCATCTGGGTCCTCATTTTACCCACCTCGGAAGGATGGAAGACTGAGTCAACCTTGAGCCTGGTGAGATGTGAACTGCTGAACTTCAGTCAGCTGAAGTAGCCTGCAGTACTGCACTCTAACCATTGTGTTACCTTGATTCTACAGGGTGCTTGTATGCAGATAGAGCTGTAGGCAGACTAAAAACTAGGAAAAATAAAGGAAATTCTTATATTTGGAGGTCCATTTCTTTCTAAAAAAAATGAATGGCCTTATTCTAAATAGAAACTACCCACTAAGTGAGACAGTCAATATGTTTTACAAAACATTTCTCACTTTTTTTTTTTTAAAAAAAAAACTTTTTAATAAAAGCAGTTGGGTTGGTAAACAGAATACAATAACAGAGTTGGAAGAGACCTTGGAGGTCTTCTAGTCCAAACCTCTGCTTAGGCAGGAAACTCTACACCATTTCAAACAAATGGTTATCCAACATCTCTTTAAAAACTTGTAATGTTAGAGCAATTGCAACTTCTGGAGGCAAGTGGTTCCATTGATTAATTGTTCTAACTGTCAGAAAATTTCTCCTTAGTTCTAAGTTGCTTCTCTCCTTGATTATTTCCACCTTGTCCTGCCCTCAGGTGCTTTGTAGAATAGTTTAATTCCCTCTTCTTTGTGGCAACCCCTGAGATATTGGATCACTGCTATCATGTCTCCTCTAGTCTTTCTTTTCATAAACTAGAGATATCTAGTTCCAGCAACCGTTCTTCATATGTTTTAGTCTCCAATCCCCTAATCATTTTTGTTGCTCTTCTCTGCACTCTTTCTAGAGTCTCCACATCTTTTTTTATATCATGGCGACCAAAATTGGATGCAGAATTCCAAATGTGTCCTTACCAAAGCATTATAAATTGGTATTAATACTTCAGTATTGGCATCATAGGATATGAGGGGTGTGTGTGTGTGGTGTGTGTGTGTGTGTGTGTGTGTGTGTGTGTGTGTGTGTGTGAGAGAGAGAGAGAGAGAGAGAGAGAGGAGGGGGGGAGAGAGAGAGACTCTTTCCAAAGGGCCATGAGCAAAGGTTCTAGCACTTAGTGCCACTCTAAGCTGATTGTGAGAAGGACTCACATAAATCTAAGTACAGCAATAGGACTTAGACTTATATACTGCTTTACAATAGCAATAGCACTTAGACTTATATACCGCTTCATAGGGCTTTCAGCCCTCTCTAAGCGGTTTACAGAGTCAGCATATTGCCCCCAACAACAATCCGAGTCCTCATTTTACCCACCTCGGAAGGATGGAAGGCTGAGTCAACCCTGAGCTGGTGAGATTTGAACAGCCGAACTGCAGAACTGCAGTCAGCTGTAGTAGCCTGCAGTGCTGCATTTAACCACTGCGCCACCTCGGCTTTATAGCCTTCTCTAAGCAGTTTATAGAGTCAGCCTATTGCCCCCAACAATCTGGGTCCTCATTTTACCCACCTTGGAAGGATGGAAGGCTGAGTCAACCTTGAGCCTGGTGGGATTTGAACTGCTAAATTTGCAATCAGCTGGCAGTCCGCAGAAGTAGCCTGCAGTACTGCACTCTAACCACTGCGCCACCAAGGCTCTTGTAAATTTGTAGCAAGGTTTTTGAGTTTTATAATTATTTCATGAGGATTTGTGTTTTGAAATTTCTATCCATCCATCCATTTCTCATCTCATTTATTTATTAAATTTATATGTCACTTGACTCCCAACAACATAGAGTTCAAATGCTTCATCTGTCAGCAGTTGAATTACTACTTAGCCATCAAGCTGATGACCATCACTGTTCTGAAACCTAACTGAATTAAGGAAACCATTTTGTTACAGTCTATATAAGTTGTCCTGATCTTTTTTCATGTAAGTTGGCTTAGAGATTTTAGAGATTTTAGAGATTTTATTAATATTTGTAGGCCGCCCTTTTCCCTGAGGGGACTCAGGGCGGCTCACATAAAATCGGGGAAGGGGAGATACAGACATTAAGATAAGACATATAATAAAATAATAAACAACATACATTCATCATTCGGGAAGGGAACTATCCTTGTCCCCAGGCCTGACGGGCGAGCCAGTTCTTCAAGGCTGTGCGGAAGGCCTGGACGGTGGCGAGGGTGCGAATCTCTACGGGGAGCTCGTTCCAAAGGGTCGGGGCTTACTAAAATAATAAATCAGGAATGAGTAATTTAATGGCATTCCATAATAAGAGAATGTCTAAAATGTTTCTTCTTAGGTATAAGTAATGAGAACTTAATTTCAGCTGTGTTCTGGGTTATAGCATTTCATGTGAAATGTGGGGAAATTGGTCCTAGTCATGACTGGTCATATACTGTATCCATAGCTACAGTTATATCTAACTAAAGATATGATTATTAGATTGCCCAGATCAAAACAGTGCCACGGGATGAATTACTCTAATTATTTGCATTACACTAACCAAGTCAACAGTAATACCCGGAGTTAATTCCACATGGTATAATAGAGAATAGATGTATGTTAATAAGAGAAAGTGTAGCAGAAGAATCCACATAAACTTGCAGCAGTTGAAAACGAATTTAGAATGAAATGATGTTCAAGTTGTAAACTTATTACATTCTGCTGAAAAAAAATCAGATTTACTTGCGATCCAGAATCCAGAAGATTTTGGAAAGTTGATGGTCTTGTACAGAAGGGTCAAGTTCAAATGTGACATCCATCCATCCATCCATCCATCCATCCATCCATCCATCCATCCATCCATCCATCCACCCACCCACCCACCTACCTACCTACCTACCTACCTACCTACCTACCTACCTACCTACCAACCTACCAACCTACCTACATACATACATACATACCTACCTATCTACCTACCTACTTACCTACCTACCTACCTACCTACCTATCGATAGATCGATTGATTAATTGATCAATCAATAGATAGCAAATACCACTCACTCATCACAAAATCTCCAGAACTGTAAAGCTTACAAACTTGAAATTTGGCACATATGTTCCTCTTGGCTTCTAGGTGCTCGCTAAAAAAGGAATTTTCAAAATGACCATAGGATCATTAGTATTTCTTATACAGTAATTAACACACTCTGATGCTAAGGAGTTCTACTCCCTCTCCCCACCTGAAAAGAACTCTGTTCCAACTGCCAGTTGCCTCACATTCTGTTATCTCAGTTCAAACTGGCAGAGGTTCCATTCCTTCACTCAGGGCTGGTCTGGGGCTCCTTACGGTACTAAACATCAGTACCTCACCAAAATGTCTATGCCTTCCACCTGCTTCTGGACTCAAGGCGGTGGGAACAATATTCCCTTATGTGTTTCAATCACCAACCACCACTGAGCCAATGGATTGTGAACTGAATTCCTTCTGCATAGCCCAATCACATAGTTTCTTTGTGAAGCATGGGTATTCAGCTAGTAATGAGATATGAGCACCCAGTGAGTGTCAGAGCTATCAGAACATATTTGACTTGAGCCTACAGCATTTAGGGCAATTTTTCTTTTTTAATATGTTGGAATTAAAGTATCTGCTAATGGAAACAGAACATTTTAATAAACTAAATGTAACAATGGAGAAGACCCTCTCAAGTAAATCTGGATTTGCAAAACCACGTATTTATGTTAGAATGTCGGTATAATAAAAAAGAATAAGGTATACATGTACTGGCTATTTGATTATTTTTGTTCATGTCCTTTAATGGAATTCCATGAACAGACCATATTTTCCCCCTTACAGGTGGGTGTTGCTCCCATCAATTGAGTAATGGGTTGTCTGAAATGGAGAACCCCAAACTCCGAGCCACAAAGTTCTACACCAAATTGTCCAAATTCACAAAGAGAAAATAGACTGTTTAGGCTCCTGCATCTCCCATGGGGGAGTAGAAATGGTGCAGGCAGTAACTGAGTGATAAGGTGCAGGCAGATAAGGTGCAGGCAGTAACTGAGTGGGCCCTGCCACGCAGGGGGGTGACCCTGCCACACATGAGGAGGCAAAGCCAAGGAAACAAAGCTTCCTTGGCTTTGATAATTTATACAGGAAATTCATCTCATATTTCACCCAGATCACACTCTCCATCACTAACTTATTAAAAACCAGAGGAAGAGACAAACCAAATTCGAGCCAACCTTTGAATTGGACCATGGCGTGGCAGGCAGCATTCAAGAAACTAAAAAGGCTTTTGTCAGAGTTTGTTGCATAAATTCAAACCCAGAAAGCCCACACAGATAACTGATTCAGCTGGATTCATTAACTTCTTTATATACATAAGAATAGATGAATAAATGGACAATACCAACAGTGGTTCTTCCAAGTAAACACAAGGCAGGAGAGTTACAGGCAAACATAAGCAGTTAGCTCCATTTCAGCAGACAAGCACAGACAGACTGCTAAGGTACTTCACAAAACAACAGACTGCTTAAATTTCAATTCTCAGCTAAGCCACACCCAGACTCCAAGCTTAAGTTTCTGTTTCAATTCTCTGCATAGGCTCATATCTGTTTAAGCTCCCATTGGCTGACTTAGTTGCTATGCCTATTCATGGCTGACCTTCTTCCCATGTCTCTCCCAGTCATGAATATTTTAACAGCTTTATTCTGCTGAGCTGGTGCTAAAACACCTGGACCAGAAAAAAACTTTTGTCATCCAAGCAGATGCTAGTGATGTGGCTGTCGGGGATGTCCTACTCCAAGTAAACAAACAGGGTCAATTACAGCCCTGTGCATACATCTCAAAAAAACAAATTGTCAGACACAGAGCAACAATGGGTGGTGTGGGAAAAAGAGACCTCTGGGGTCCGCTGGGCTGTTCTCACTTGGTGCCACTTCCTAGGGGTGAGTAGGATTCCATTCCAGGTGTGGACTGACCATAAAAATCTGGAAGCCCTCAAAACCCGAAGGAAATTATCTCCCAAGCAAGTGCGATGGGCTCAATACTTTCAATGGCTCAGTTTCACCCTCCAATACATACCAGGAGGAGAAAAAAATTCCTGGCAGACCATCACTGTCCAAAAGACAATATTTCCTGCACTTCCGGACAATTCTACAATAAAATCCACGGGAATCTCTCTCCAGGGTGCTGAAGGTTCAGCCACGGTCTGTAAAAGACCAGGCGTTTTTCCTTGTTATCTTTTTTGCTGTTGCACTAATAGAGCAGCTGGCAACGTAGCTTTCAATGTCCTTTTAAATGGATGGCCAGCAAAACTGCCTTTTTATTAAGTGTAGTGCTTTCATGAATCCAAAGGGTCCTGCTGCATTTGAGTTGTGGCAGGTCTATATAATTTTAAATCTCTGGCTTGCAGGAACATACAGTCCACCCCCCACCCCACCGATCCAATCCAGGGTAAGACACCTTTCATGGACCAGGAGTCCTTGTGGTTCAAGAACCACTGATCCTCAGTTAATGCCTGTTTACAAGCCTGGGTAGTGGCATTGTCTGGAGGGGAGTCCCCTCTTGCTTGTGCTATAGTCATCTACAGAGTGTCAAGGTTCCAAATAGCATCCAAAAGTAAATCAGAATCGAAGGCAAAGTATTGCTCAACGTTCCAATTTATTAAAAGAGCCATGTTGGCACATCTGGGAAAACCTGAATCTGAAAGCTTCTAGGTTTTCCCCACCTAGTTGAAAGTTCAAGACCTTTCCCCCCCACATACAAGTCCATCACATGGTCCAATCTCCCTCTGCCATGCTGGCAGTTCCACCCATCCAGTTTTAGTCAGGTGCAGAGGTGCAAAGAAAAAGGATGACCTTGGCTTTCTAGAAAGAATTTTGTTTTGGCTACATAGCATCTAACTCAGTACAATTCCCCCTCCCATTTTTCCACAATGGAAAAGGGCATAGTAGAATAATAGGAAGTGTGGCAGGCCAAAGATCCAAAAGAAAGCTTCAGGCCTGATCTGTAGTGGTCTACCTGATTTTTACAATCCTTACAGCCCACAAAGAAACGAGGACCAAAATTCCTAGGTCTGTTCCCAATCACACACATTATAAACCCAGTTATAGTTGAGCTCCAGCTACCAAAAACACTAGGACAAGTTCACCCAGTATTCCATCGTAGTCTTTTGAAACCAGAAGTAACCTCCCCCATTTGACCACATACGGCTACCCTGCCACAGCCCATTATGGTTGAGGGGAGATTTTTCTTATACCATAGGGTATTAGTTATCCCATCATTTGAAAATCTCTATGGTAATTCCCTAATGAATTCATTGAAGTGTATGAGGCCAGTACTGAACTTGTAAGAGGATAATGCTTGACTGTTGGCTTTCATATTCATACAGTTTGTATGAATTGTTTGTAACAGCACTTACTTTCTGTACTGCATAAGTCTGAGATCCTTAGCTTTGGGATTTTCATATCCAGTGTCACAAGATTCAGTTTAAAGTCTTTCTGATCAAGCCCAAACTGTTAATCATCAACAGATCAACAGTTAATCAAAACATTATCCCAGGAAACATTTCTTTATCATTCTTTTCTCCTATTCCTTTCTTGGATTTCAGTAAGGCATTTGAAAAAGTAGACCACAACCTACTTCTTGCTAAGATAGAAAAATGTTGGATAGAGAGCATCATCACCAGGTGGATTTGTAAGTGGCTGACAAACCACACTCAGTGTATACTCCTTAATGGAACTACATTCACATGGAGAGAAGTCAGCAGTGGAATACCTTAAGATTCCATTTTAGGCCTGTATTCTTTAATATCTTCATAAATGATTTAGATCAGGGAATAGAAGGGGGGACTCATCAAATTGGTAGATGACACCATGCTGGCAGGAATAGTTAACACCTCAGAAGACAGGCTCAATATCAAGATGGATCTTGACAGATTTGAACACTGGGCCCTATCTAACAAAGTGAAATTCAATGTAGAGAAAAGCAAGATTTTACACTTAGGCAAGAAAAACCAAATGTACAGGTACAGATTAGGTGAAACTTTGCACAAGAGCAGTAACTGTGAGAGGGATCTTGAAGTCCTAGTAGACAATCACTTACATATGAGCCCGTACTGTAGCAGCCACCAAAAATGCCAATGCAATTCTAGGCTACATTAACAGAGGGATAGACTCAAGATCACAGGACGTGTTAGTAACAGTTTATAAGTCCTTGGTAAGAGCGCACTTGGAATACTGCATCTGGTTTTGGTCACTATGCTATAAACAGATGTTGAGACTGCAAGTGTGCAGAAAAGAGCAATAAAGGTGATTAGGGGGCTGGAGGATAAAACATGAACGGTTGCAGGTATATCTAGTCTAGTGAAAAGAAGGACTAAGGATGACATATAGCCATGTTCCAATATCTCAGGGGCTGCCCCAATGAAAGGAGGTCAACTTATTTTCCAAAGCACCATAAAGCAAGACAAGAAACAATGGATGGAAACTAACCAATGAGAACTAAGGAGAAATTTCCTGACTGTGAGAACAATCAACCAGTGGAACAGGTTTGCCTTCAGAAATTGTGGATCACTGTAGCCTTTTAAGAAGAGACTGGACAGCCATTTGTCTGAAATGGTATAGAGTCTCCTGCTTGAGCAGAGGATTAGACTAGAAGACCTGTAAGGTCCCTTCCAACTCTGATGATGTTCTATGTTCTACTAATTGTGTAGCCACTCACTGACTTGCAGAATTTTTTTTCTTTCCCTTTTCTGCCATAGATACAGTTGTAGTGATAATTGAAGTCATCTAGTCCAATTTCCTGCTCAGTGCAAGTTCCAGTAGAGCAGATGTGTCAAATTGGCAGCCTGTGGACCAGATGCATCATGCGTAGGTCATGCCCACCCCGTTCTGCAAAGGCAAAAAATGTCACGATGTGTCACAATAACTCCCATGAGGCAGTCGAGTTGGACCCCCATGCAGTAGAATATCCAGCCTCAGTTTGAAGACACCTAACAAGGAATTCACCACATCCTGCAGCAGCATCTTTCACTGTCAATGGGAGTGGACTGGACTCCACTAACAACTCATCAGTCAAGAGGTTTACCAAAATCTCTTTTTGCGTGTACTTCTGCAAAGCCAGATCTCTCCCATCCTATATTTGCATCTTACATTTTTCCCATCCTGATGCAGATCTCTACAGTAGATGGATTTTTGTTAAATTCCACCCTGTTCAAATCATTGTTTAAGTTTATTTAGATATTTTTGATTTGATTGTCTTTCTCTAAGTAATAGCCAGTTCTTCCAGTTTTGTGCTATGCACAAGCTTTTTAAGTGTTTGATGGTGGGATTCAAATTCTTTGAAATTTTTTTATTACCAGTTCTGTGGGCATGGCATGACTTGGTGGGAGTGGCAGGGGAAGGATGCTGTAAAATCCCCATTCCCTCCCCACCCCACTATCCTACTTTCCGCCTCAATTCTCCTGTACAGATCAACAGAAGAAGACCCAGCCGATAAACTGGGACTCGGGAGGCAGCAAATAGATGCGGGTGGAGCCAACCAGAGGTGGTATTTGCGGGTTCTCCAAACAACTCAAAATTTCCACTACCAGTTCGCCAGAACCGGTCAGAACTAGCTGAACACCACCTCTGGTTTCAACTCCCCCTTCTAATTTATTGATAAAAATGTAGTTCAGATCAGAATAGCATTCATTTGAAACTTCCCTGAAGTGGGGCCATCAATGAGCTTTCTTTGTTGCAGCCTTTTAGCCAACTGTAAATCCATCTAAAAGTTGTATCATTTAGCACACATTTTATGGAGAAGAATCATCACAAATGTGCAATATTTCATACGTGCTATATCTATGGCATTTCTCTGATTTACTAAGCTACTAATTCTAAGCAAGCAGCTAAAGCTTCATCTGGCACATTTTGTTTGAAATAAACCCAAACTGGCTTCTGCTACCATTAGCTTGCTTATCCAACTGCTTATAAACATGCTGCTTGGTAATCTGTTGGGACCTTGCCCACAATAGACATTAAGCTGATAGGACTAATTTTCCAGGACCACCACTTCCTGCTCCTCCTCCTCCTTTTTTGAATATAAAGTTATACATTTGCTCTCATCAGTCTTTCAGGATATCACCCATCTTCCAGGTGTTCTCACCTCTGCTAATTCCTTCAGTACTCCGAGGTGTAATTCATCCAGCCACGGAGATCTGAATTCAAATTAGCTTGTCTGTTCTAAGCAGCAGTTTCCCTTTTCCCCAGTGGCAGGTTCTAGCTCAGATTCCATTTCTCTACTGAGAAAAAAACCCATGTAACATAGGGGTTAAGAAGTAAAGCCTTCTCACCACTACTCACACTGAACTTGCCCTCTTTTTAGTTCTTACCTCTAATTTGTTGTTTTTGGAGCTATCTCAACCCCCCACCTCTTCCTAAGACATTTTACATATATACATCTTCATTATAAGAAATACATTAAAAAAAATATAGTGTTGGAAGAAATATCCATCTGGGTTCAGTTCCAAGTGGGGAAAAAGATACTGGAAACATGGAGACTGATTGGAAAGATGGTTTATTGATGAACAAGACCACATTGGCAGACTTGGAAGCCATTTTTTTTACAGTGGGCCTCAAGCCTGCCACACATGGGCTTTCAAGTCCTGGTGCAACTGAACATATGGAGTGGAGAGTGAGTGTTATTCATACCCTTTCTTGGGCTTTGAACTTGAGCTTCCTGTTTCTGTGGCAAGGGCATGTATTCTATTGGCTGGGAGCTATGCAGTGGTCACAGCTGAGATTGTCTGAGATAAGTTTGGTTGAACCTTGTTGAGTGATGCAGTAAAGGTGCTTGGTTGTGCCATGAGGTGAGCTCTGCTGATAGATAATCCTATTATATCCTGGAGGGTCATGTCTTAATCCCATCACCCTGGAGTTGAGGTCTGTTGTTTCTGTAGATAGGCTGGCCCAGTCCTCAATGGGCACCAAATATCTGCTGGGGGCAGGGAGCTGCAGGGAGCAGCTTTGTCTTTAAAAACATGTTTCTCCTTTTCTCATCCAGGAAAATATAATATTCTGCCTTTTTAAAAATTCCTCAAAATATTTTATTCTTCTAGAAGGAGGATGGGTGGGTGCTAGCTTTCTACAATAGCAGAGTATGAAAAGGAAAGAAGGAAACAGAAAGGGAAAAAACAAAAGACACAGAAAAGATTTTTTTAAAGAAAGCTTATATAAAGAAATGGATTCTGATATCCCTCTTGGCAGTTACGCGTATAATTCTAATTAAAATACTCTCTCCGATTTCATTATAATTCCTTTCTTTCTCTAACCTATTCTTTCTCATCGTAAAAACCATAAATCACAAAGTTTCTTTCTCACAGAAAAAAACCAGAAGAGTTTTTCAGTCATCAATGAATGTCACTAAATCTTTAGTCAAAGAAATCAAGTTTGTCCATCTCTGGAAGTTTTGTCCATTTCATGAACCATTCCTGCATAGTGAGTAATGCCTGAATCTTTCAATCTTTGAGCTTTAGCCTTTCTGACCAAATTCTTTGTATTCCTCTAATAGTAATATTACCCTCCTCCCATTTCCAATACTTTTTTTTTTCTCTTCAGCTTTTTAGAGAGCCCTAATGTATTTCATGGGTCGCTGTGGCTCAGTGGCTAAGATGCTGAGCTTGTCGATCAAAAAGTTGGCAGTTCGGCAGTTTGAATCCCTAGCGCTGCATAACGGAGTGAGCTCCCATTATTTGTCCCAGTTTCTGCCAACCTAGCTCTTCAAAAGCATGTAAAAATGTGAGTAGAAAAATAGGAACCATCTTTGGTGGGAAGGTAACAGCATTCCATGCACCTTTGGCGTTTAGTCATGCTGGCCATATGACCACAGAGACATCTTCAGAGAGTGCTGGCTTTTCAGCTTTGAAATGGAGATGAGCATCACCCCCTAGAATCGGGAACGACTAGCACATAGGTGCAAGGGGAACCTTTACCTTTAACAGGAGAAAGGTGTATTGGACATGTCTGCCATCTTGAATTATTTGTAAAAATAATAAAGATGGGATACAGATCAGAGGTGGTATTCAGCAGGTTCTCTCCTGTTTGAACGAACTGATAGCGGCAGGGGGGAGGCTCCACCCACCTTCCCTGACATAATGTGCAAGAATTGCGCATATGCAGATACACTGCGTGTGAGAGAAGCGAGCATCCACGCACGTTCACATTTGCAAACTAGTAAGGAAAGTAAGTGAATCCCACTGCTGATACAGATACATAACTACAGGGCGGGGCATAACCTTTTCCTAGGGGGTCACAGCAAGATCGACAGCAGTTTACAACTTCCGCGACACCTCATTTTAAAGCCCATAAAAAACTGAATTGAATGAGCTATTAAATGTTAAATTTGCTTTAAGAATGGCTGGAAAATTCGATTCGGAAGAACAAAGGATCATTGACAGAATAAAATGCATTGCCTTTCGAGAGGCTCGCGATGCTGGAGCGACGTTTATCAATCGAAAATGGATTGCAAACAAATTGAAACGTCATCCGGATTGGGTTACTGATAATTGGAACAAAACAGCCCAAGAATGTTTCACAAAATTTGGAGAAGGGCGTCCTCTGCAACTGTCCCAAGAAAGCAAAGCCATCATTGCAACTGGCAGTCGCAAACAACAAAAAGGAAACCGAAAAGTGGCCCAAGAAATCCTTCAAATTCGTGGAAAACGAGTTGATCAAAGGACAATCGGCCGATATCGAGAACGAGAAGGTTTGAAGCCATTCCACGTCATTTGCAAACCATTGAAAACTCAAACACACGTTCAAGATCGGCTTTGGTTGTGCGATTGGTTGTCTGAATGGACCGAGGAAGATTTTCTTCATTTGGCGCCATCTGACGAATTCTTTGTTTATGCCATTCGAAAACCGAATTTCCAGAACGATCGAATTTGGGCTAAAGACGTCGACGACATCACCAAACATGAACGATATCGACAAATCGTTCGCAATCCGACTTGCATCGGGATTTTCGTCATTTTCACAGCCAAGAAACTGCATTGGGTTTTGAAGGATAAAGGGGAATCCTGGGATGGCAGTTATTTCCGTGAGAAAATTTTATTGGAGAATGTCATTCCATTTCTCAGTGATCCAGACAATGTCTTGGTGGTTGGTGAGGCTGTCTTTCTTCATGACAAAGCTCCTTGCATGCGTGCAAATGCGACTCAGCAATTGTTAAAGGAAAACAATGTCGAATTTTGGGGCAATGACGTCTGGCCGGGAAATTCGCCAGATCTCAATCCGGCAGAGAACATTGGGGCCATAATTAAGGATGAAGTGGAAGCTCTGATGATTCAGGAGCAAGGTCAAAATCGATATTCGGTTGAAACTTTGAGAATGAATTTGGAAACTGTGTTGAAAAATCTGGAAAATCGAACGGAACTGTTTGAAGATTTGTTGTGTTCTTATCCACCTCGTTTGAATGCTGTTCGAAGGGCTAATGGTGGTCATACTGACTATTAAATCGTGTCAATAAACTCAGTTTTTGATGGGCTTTCGAATGGTGTATGAATTATTTGTGTTGTTATTACAAGTGTTGCTGTGACCCCCTAGGAAAAGGTTATGCCCCGCCCTGTATATCCTGGACATAAATTGTTTCAACTCCTACCCTCAAAACGATGCTATAGAGCACTGCACACTAAGACAGCTGGACACAAGAACAGTCACTTTGCCCCAGAATCTCCAGTCACATGATCCAATCAGCATGTAGTCCAGTTGTCAGGTGACCTCAGTGTCCACCTTTTGAACATCTGCCCGAATGTCCTTGATTCCTAGGAGAAAAAATTAGTTTGGCTGCAACACCCCAGCTATTTCTATACCCTTCCCTCTTCCTGGCACCTTAGCTCCAGGCTGTGACAGCCCTGAAGCAATGTGAAGAGAAACCTCCTTAGAGGAAAGCTACAAAAAGAAAATGGCCACAGTTAGGCCAGCTTCAGGGTTGACAATTACATTATTGTAAGAACATATAAGCAGAAACCCTCTTCCAAAAATGGTTAAATGTTAAAAAGTAAGATGGAGCCTGATGGATGGCAAAGTAGGTATCTAGTCATACAGAAAACACCCCGGGGTCCAGATTTTAGATTATTCTATGCAGTTTACGTCATAACTGCCAGAAGGTTCAATGTTTATTGCTTAGAGTAAAGCGGCACTTTTTGTATTTTCAACTGTGTTTTTTAAACAAAAATAAAAGAGCCAAACATGCAAAGCATCTGCACCTTCTGCAACCAAACAAGACAGACACAGAATAAGTCTGCGTTCAGAATAAATTCTACAGACTTCTATAGAGGAGTTATTTAGTCTGTCATCTGCACTTCTATAACTGTCTGGTTAGGTTCTTCAACCCAACAAGACAGACACAGACTTCAGAGGATAATTAGAACTGCAGAAAAAGCAATCACTACCAACCTGCCTTCCATTGAGGACCTGTATACTGCACGAGTCAAAAAGAGGGTCATGAAAATATTTACAGACTCCTCTCATCCTGGACATAAATTGTTTCAACTTCTGCCCTCAAAACGACGCTATAGAGCATTGCACACCAGAACAACTAGACACAAGGACAGTTTTTCCCCGAACGCCATCACTCTGCTAAACAAATAATTCCCTCACCACTGTCAAACTATTCACAAAGGCTGAATTACTATTACTATTAGTCTTCTTATCGTTCCTATCACTCATCTCCTCCCACTTATGACTGCAGGACTGTAACTTTGTTGCTTGTAGCCTTATAATTTATATTGATACTGGTTGTTTCCTGATTGCTTATTTGTACCCTGTGACTATCATTAAGTACTGTACCTTATTATTCTTGACAAATGTATCTTCTCTTTTTATGTCCACTGAGAGCATCTGCACCAAAGGCAAATTCCTTGTGTGTCCAATCACACTTGGCCAATAAAGAATTATATTCTATATACAAGGGACTGTAAGAAGTAAGGCTTGAAGGTGGGACATGTCACTCTTCAAGTGTAAAAAATTAGCTCCTTTCTCAAATGGTTTATACTAGAGGAGTTTGCTTTTTGATGAATCACAGTACAGATTGACAGGTTTTTTTAAACAGGTTCTTTCCTCCATAACCTTGCTGGGATAAGAACTGACCAACCAGCTTCTCAGTCTATATTGTACCTTTGAAAAATTGCATATAATGGCATGTCAATGCTTACTCACTTCCTTTGCTTTGGTAATAATATGCTAGATTTTATTTGTAGCTTTTATTTAAAAAAATACAAACTTATGGTCTATTTTAAGCCTATGGTAATGCACCTGTCCTTTGAAGCATCTGCTCAGTCAGAAGCTTTGTTACCTAGCAACAATTTCAGAAACTATCTCATTTTTATTACACTAGAGCCCAACCAAACCAATAGGATTTCTCAGCTCCCATTATTTTTAATGAGCTTCCCAGTAGCTACCCTGGTTTCCACTGGATAATTTACTCTGTGTGTACATATCCGATAGTGTGTTAAATTTGTCCTATTTATTTACCTGAAATTTAGAAACAATAGGGACATAAATTTTGGGATGGGACTAGGAATGCATAGAACAAAACAAAAAGAGCTTCAGTGTCAAACACTGAAACTTGGTCTATTGATCTACAAGCTTTTACGCACCTGTGTAAATCCTAGATAACAAATACTAATTTCAGAGGAAGAATTTTGATATGGACTATTAAAAGAAGGGGAGATCTACCTTTCTTAATTGTCAATCTTTACACTAGGATGATATTCAACAAAAGATATAATTATTGGGGTGTAAGAGGTGCTCAGGAAGGGGTAGCACCTCTGATGAAGGGGCATGTCATGCCCTTTTAGGATGGCTTGTTTTAGGGCAGCTTTTAGGGCAGCTCATCCACCTTTGGTCTCCACCAGTCACTCAGGTCTCACCTGTGGCTCCTAGTAGCTGTAGCATGCACAGCGGCCACACTCTGGGCAACAGCTTCAACAGGCTGGCCAAACCAGGTTGAGAGTAACCACTGGGTCATTGACTTTCGGTGAGATAGGGATTTGTCTATCCCAAGCATGTGAATACAGATTCCGGCAGATTGAGCAGATGAAACCTACTAGAATGGGTCAACGGTCATGAAGGCGGTCTCTGCAAGCAATGCGGTATGCTAAGAGCATGGCAAGACACGAAAGACGCCCTGGTCAACCACTGCACCCAGCCCATCTCCAACTGCCTCAACTCTTGTCCTGCTATTGGAGCAAGATGGAATCTGGAAAGAAAGAGAGAGGCTGACTCTGCACACCTCTCCCTCACTTTAATCCAATTCATGCGCATTTGACAACTGCCCAATTCACTTGACAACTCCCCAATTCCCGTGATATAATCATTTCAAAACTGCTAGGAGCAAATGCACAATCAATCAAGTGAACTATTAAAGACTGTGAAATATTAAAAGACAGGAGACTATCAGAATATCTATCCATTCTTTTGAAGTGAAAACCTAGAGTTTTTTTATAGTTTTAAAAAGTGACCAATTTAAGTATAATGTAGTTGGGGAGGGTTAGGAATTTTATGTCCAATCAGCTCTTGAGGAGTTGTCAACAGTCCCTGGGTTTAAGAGGAAACTGAGAATGAGAAGGAAGAGAAGCAAATGGAGATGAATAAAATTAAGGACAAGCTAAACCGCATCTGAAGTAATATTCCAGAGGAGGGATGCAATAAGAAAATGTCATGCTGCTCACCTCTGTTGTCTTTGCACAGCTTACTTAGACTACTTGTGTTTTTGTGCATTCAACAGCACCCTCACACACACACACATCCAAAAATGATGGAAGAGTGGCTGAAACAGATGGTTGTTTACTGTGAATAATGCCCTATGGAACGATCTCCCCGTGGAGATCCGGACCCTTACTAGCCTTCCGGCCTTCTGCAAAGCGACCAACACCTGGCTGTTCCAGCAGGCCTGGGGCTGTTGATTTATCCAGCCCCATCCTAGGTTATGAATGTTGTGGAATTTTAATGTTGTCTTTTTTAAATTTTTGTATCCCCCTTCCTTTTTTACCTGTAAGCCACCCTGAGTCTCTTGAGAGTGGGCGGCATACAAACCCAATAAATGAAATGAAATGAAATGAATAATTTGTAATATTCTTCATGGATAAAGTTGCTTAGATCTATTTCAGTTTGGATTCCAATAGTGGCACAAACCAAGGGTGATTATGAAAGCCATTGGCAGTTAGGGCACTGACTAGAAGTGGGGAAACCTCAATGCTACTTCCCCCTTGATCAGGGAAGCTCACTGGGTGACTCTGGGCGAATCATTCTCTTAGCCCTAGAAGGACAATGGCAAATATTTTCTAAAATTAACTATATGCTTAGCCATGCAGTTGGCTAAGTCAAGTGTAACTTAAAGGCAAACACACGCATCACACAGCCAGAGCAACTGCATGTTGTTTTCATTATTTTCAGTTTCGGTTCTCAAGGGTGTTCAGAGAAGTGAGTGTACCACCACCTGTTTACTGAACTCTTGTATCTCCTATTTGGTAATTAATGAGGGTGTGTCCTTAGAAAGCAACCTAATTAAAGATGAAGAATTAAAGATTATTGTCCTAATGTAGGAGAACAAACCCATCAGGACTAGTTTCAGCAGTCCATCTTCATTTAAAAGACAAAGGCCACTCCTTTGAAGACAGCAAAGTCCACGTTTTGGACAGAAAGAACTACTGGTTTGAAAGAGGGGTCAAAGAGGCCATCTTTGTCAGAATTGAACACCTTTCTCTCAACCAGGGCGAGGGACGGTGGGGAGAAGGATACAACATCATCTATCTCCAGTCAACAACACAGTCCTTTCAGCAGTTCCAAGAAGGCTCCACACTCATTTGCATTACTCGGGTGACCCTGAGAACACAGATAAACCTCTAAGTGGCCTCAATGACTCTATAAAAGAATGCAAATGACCAGCTGTCTGCAAGGATTATAAATCCTTTCATTCTCCACCATGCAGTCAGAGCTGAAGAAGCTTCTTGGATGAGAAGTGAAAAGAAAAACAAGAGAGTCTGTCTCTTGGGGGGTGGGGAAGCACCTTTGGGACATTTTTGGCTTGAGTTAATTGAGAAAGGTGGTTGTCTTGCAACTTCAGACATTTCAGGAGTTATTGTTCATACAGAACCATTTCTGATGGGTGTTCAGCCAGGATATGGGATGAGTCTGTTTTGTTTGTATTGATTAATAGCCTGAATCAAATACTGCATGGAAGCAATATAACTGTAGTTGTCTTAGCACTCTCATCTGCTTTTCGAACCATGGACTACGGTTTTCTTTTGGACTACCTGGGTTTTGGGGGCATAATATTATACAGTTCCATTTGGAACTGTAAAATATTCCATTTGTCAGACTGTATTCCAAATATTGGTTTCATCTTGTCCCCAATGCTGTCTAGTAGCTTCCTGAAATCATTGGGAGAAGTCATTCAAACTGTTGGAGTATGCTGATGAAACTCATCTCTTCTGTTTCTGCTAAGACATTTAATGCAATAAAAGTGGATAATGGGCCAGAACACACAGTGGGAGTTGATTGGTTGGAGAGTATGGGCTCCTGCCTGAGGCAGTCTAGGTTATGATTGGTTGCTGGGTATAAAGGGGGAGTTTCCTTTTTCCCCGCCTTTTTCTCCTGTCTGTATGCTGTTCTGAGATTTACCTCATGATTTACCTCATGACTTATATGTGCGAGGGGAACCTGTTAAGGTTGTGTGTGTGTGTGTGTGTGTGTGTGTGTGTGTGTAGGTACATACACACACGTGCGCACACAGACACACACACATATATGCTGGTCTTGTTGCATTCGGGTCTTTTCCCGTTTGAGATTGCCTTGGCAACGTTTTGCCATCTTCAGGCTGGTGTTTTCGGCTTAAAGGTGGTCAAGACAATCTCAACCTTACACGGGAAAAGACCCGAAGAGAACAAGACCAGCATCTATCTATCTATCTATCTATCTATCTATCTATCTATCTATCTATCTATCTATCTATCTATCATCTATCTATCTATCTATCTATCTATCTATCTATCTATCTATCTATCTATCTAATCTATATCTACACTTATACTTATACCTATACCTATACCTTGATCTAGATCTAGATAGATAGATGATAGATAGATGATAGATAGATAGAGATAGATAGATAGATAGATAGATAGATAGATAGATAGATAGATAGATAGATAGATAGATAGATAGGGATAGGGATAGGGATAGGGATAGGGATAGGGATAGGGATAGGGATAGGGATAGGGATAGGGATACATATACACATACACCTACACATACACATACATACATACATACATACATACATATATATACATATATATATATAGAGAGAAACATCTTCTATTATGCTGATCTCTTTTATTTCTATGAGTTGCTATGCATGCATAAAAACCTAGTTTAAGATAAATGCTAAAGGAAATTGTAGATGATGTAATGTTTTTGCTTTAGTACTTGTTGGGAGTATGATCCCTATCAATTTCTCACTCCTGGATAACTAATATGCTAGTATCTTGAACAAAAGATAACCAGAGATACGGTTGAGGCAACACAGCACAAGTTACATTCCCTCAATCCTCTTCTTGTGGAGTCTAAAAAGTTTGTGAGCATAAAAACTGAAACAAGAAAGGAGCAAGAAAGAGTTATGGTTTGGAATTGTCAGGATATTTTTTTAATAAATTCAAGTAAAAACCAAATAAAAATGAAATAAAGTCATTTCTGATTCAAAGGAATACTTATTGAATTTTATCAGGTATTTTTAAATGGCTACTTAACATTGAACTAACTATATTCTTTATTTTGTTCTGCTAGTCAAGATTATAAACATATCTGATCTTTACTGCATTCTATTTATTCAAGATCAATTATTGTATAGCAAGAGGAAAGCACTTGGACTTCTATACTGCTCCATAGTGCTTTACAGCACTGTCTGGGTGGTATTGGTATACAATGTAAGCATATTGTCCCCAACAATCTGGGTCCTCATTTTACCAACCTTGGAAGGATAGCAGGCTGAGTCAACCTTCAACCCATCAGGATTGAACTCTTGGCTGTGGGCAGAGTTAGCGTGCAATACCCCTTTCAAACTACTGTGCCACCTGGGGGTTGGATATGATATGTGTATGCACCAGGCTCTCCTACATTACTAGAAGATCCATTCCATCCTATGATCTATCCCAAACTTATCTTTTCCTTTGTAGCAATTTCTAAAACACTATCTCTAAGCAGCCCTATTTCCATCTTGATTTTTTTTCATATGATTATTTAAAGCAGAAAAAGAAGTGATTTTTAAAATTGTAACTTGTGATCTTAGTCTAACTTTCTCTGGAAGTTAGGCAACTGCAGTAGTAATTCTCCCATACCAAGGGTGAACAATGGGCCCAAGATATGTGAAACATATAGGATTTTGAGGATGGGTTTTCTGCAGAGTATTATTGAAAATGTCAAGATGGTGATGAACATAAAAAACAGGTGGCGGATTAGTCACACTATTGTGGCCATTTTTTAAATGCACCTTGTTTTGTAGGAGAATCAGTCGTGGGTTTCCTATTTTGTTACCGACCCCCCTGTGCCTGCCCACTTCGCTGGCACACCCGCCCTTTCTGTGCATGCACCCAGTTTTCTATGCATGCACTTTGCTGTAATGTGTGCCTTCCATATGCCCAGCCTCAAAAAGATGCTTAAATAGGACGGCTGAGATTTTCACTACTGGTTCAGGCGGACCACTCCGAACTGGCTGAATACCACTTCTGAGGAGAATGGTAGAGACCTTTAATCTCTCATTCTCAGGGTTACTGCTATAATACATCTGTGTGTGTGTGTGTGTATGTGATACACACACACACACACACATATGCATATACTGTATACACATACAGACAAATTCATACATCAAGATTTAAGAGCAGGACTGAGAAACACTTTCACTTCTGTTGTGTGGAGCAGCTGCTGGGGTTAAATTTTTTTTCTCCTTATGTTCAACATTGTGAAGTTGGCAGAATAAAAGATAATCACAGATAACCTTCAAATTGCCTTTGAGGGACTGGAGAATAGAAATTGTGGCAGTTTGGGTATATCATGGAATCATAGAGCTGGAAAGGACCGTGGAGGTCTTCTAGTCCGATCCTCTGCCCTATATAAGGCTCCCACAGCCTCCCCACAATGACAATGTAATATTAGGCAGGAAGGAGGTCAGTTGGGAATGCTATTGCTTGCTATTTCCTCTTACTCCAGAATAGACATTGCTGTTCTGACCTAGGCTTCCCCAGCAGCACGATGAGTCCTCATCCCGATAAACCCCGTTTATTTAATTTACAGTGAATTCCTCTCCAGAAAAATCTTTCATCTCCCACAGTCTTTCAAAACAGTTCACAATTACCGACTTTTTTCAGGCTTAGAGAGTGGCCAGGCCAATATCTTTCAGATGTTGCAATACTTGGCAAGAATACAGGAATGAACTAATTGTCTCCTACAAACCCTTTCCCCTTTCACTCCTCTTGTATTCCCTATGGAAGGGGCCATTCACTGTCCACCTGTGGCCTTACTCCCAAGTTGACCCTTGTTCCTTAGCTGTACCCTTCATTTGGCAACTCTGTGCATGTGCACACTGGGAACAGGCTCAAGCTGTTTGTCGGCCTCACTGATGTCTGACTCCGAAGACAGCTGATATGGCCCTGGCCCCATCTCTGCCTCTGATGAAGAGCATTCGTCCGAGCCTTCCCCAGACTCCAGGACTAGCCCATGTTCCTCCCCAACCTCCTCACTGTCTGAATCTGCTGCCAGCTCCCCTGGCGGGCCACAACAGTTGTACTCTGGCTTTGTAATAAAAGGAGCAGGGCACCAAATAAAATGGAGGAAACTATTGTGAATTAAATCAAACATTTATTATAGTCAATGACCAGCATACCTATGAAGCATATATAGTAAAATAAGAAGAGATTAGTTTGCTGTCATGTGTACGGATATCAGGTCAAGTCAAGTCAATATTTATTACAGTCAAAGACCAGAACAAGTTGAAAACAGTCAAGAAATATCCAGTTAAATGTTCTAGAGTAAAATAACAAATAACAGATAAAATCTATATTAAAATTACAATTTGGCAATCAGTTGCACATGAGCAAAACACAACATGGCCCAACTGTAATATAATATCAATCCTTAAACTGTGAGGCCCATAGTCATTAAGTACTAAAATGCAAGAGAATAATAATGCAAAAGGTTTTGCTGCATTAATTGTGTAAAATAGCTATGATGGATTAATCACTTGCTTCCGATGAATCCCCAATGCTGATGGGCAGAATCTAGCCACCTGTGCTGTAATCACAGTCTGTTCATCCTTAAGCAGTCACTGGAGATAAGTAATGTCAGAAAGACCAGAACACCTATCGATTATTGGGAGGATACTTTTTTAAAAATATCTCTATAAAAAGGGCAACAAAGGAGTATGTGCCCAATAGTCTCCACCTCTCCAGAGCCACAGGGACAGAGTCTTTGAATCAATGGTGTCTTTTTGCATTTGGCGTACAGGATGGCCGATGGAAGCACAGGGCACCATGCAAGGAAAAATGCTTTCTGGTGGTTCGCCATCTTCAATAAATAAAATAACTGGCAGGAGTAACAACCTATCTAATAGTGTGGTGGCTCAGTGGCTGAGCTTGCCAATCAGAAAGGTCAGCAGTTCGGCAGTTTGAATCCCTAGCACTGCATAACAGATTGAGCTCCCATTACTTGTCCCAGCTTCTGCCAACTTAGCAGTTCGAAAGCATGTAAGAAATGCAAGTAGAAGAATAGGCACCACCTTTGGTGGGAAGGTAACAGTGTTCCATGCACCTTTGGCATTTAGTCATGCCAGCCATATGACCATGGAGATGTCCTTGGACAGCTCTGGCTCTTCAGCTTTGAAACAGAGATGAGCAACACTCCCTAGAGTCGGGAACGACTAGCACATATCTGCGGGGGAACATTTACCTTTAATAGAATCTGGAGCCAGAAACAACAAAGCTTTCTCTAAGACTGCTTGCCCCTCTATGTCCTTTACCCTCTGTAAGTATTGCGAATGAATTACCTACACTACTGAGGAAAAATACTGCATCTTACAAGGAAACTAAAACTATGAATAATGGATAACAGTTGCAGAAGTGCAACTGGCTAACAACAAATAAAAAATAATTAAGAGAACATAACACAAGATGTAATACAGGAAATGAAAAACCTCACTAGATGTAAGAATTCATGATGAAATTACGTACATAAAAAGAGTATTTTTAATAATATAACCGCTTAAAGAATAAGTGAGAAAGTGATAAATGTGCATCAAACTAATTGAAAGGAATTATTCAAAAGAGTTTGCAAAATAAATAAAACAAAAGTGGCAATCAAGGTATATCATATAAACGAAGGGCTTGAGATAAATGAGATTTAAATAAAGAAAATTGAATGAAAATGTTTTTAAACTGGCAAGTGGAGGAAAAACCAGATTACGTTTAACAAAGGAACAAGAAATTGACCGAATGGAGACTAATTAATAGCTCTGAATCCTTTTTTTTTCCAAAAAGGAAGCCAATAAAGAAGAATCGTACAGAGGAAAGAGCAATCAAAATTGCTTAATGCAGCAAACCAAATGTGCTAACAGCCAGCCTCAAACAAGGCTGAAAAAGAATGAGAGAAATCATAATAAAGGGAAATCTCTGCAACGCTGCAACTAGATTCAATCACCTGTTTCCTCGCTCTTTCCTGGCCTTCTTCAGATGTTCAGAATAATCATGAAATTTGTCCATAGGTTCATCAATTAAAACTATCATTTCCATACTACCTTTACTTTCCTCTTCCCAATTCCCAAAGGCAGTTTAATAATGATTCACAGTCTGCCAATTACCTCCCAAAGACCCATCAGATCCCACAGATTAGGCCTCCTCCGGATTCCATCTACCAGCCAATGTCGATTGGTGACCACCCGGAGGAGGGCCTCCTCTGTGGCTGCTCCGGCCCTTTGGAACGAACTCCCCGCAGAGATCCAAACCCTCACCTCCCTTCAGGCTTTCCGTAAAGCCGTTAAAACCTGGCTGTTCTGGCAGGCCTGTGGTTGATGAGTTCCCTTCCCCTCTCGAATTGTGTGACTGTTGATTGTTTTTAAATTTTCTCTGTATTCTGTTTGTTGTTTCTGCCTTGTCTGTATTACCCCCCTCCCCTGGGTTTGTTAGCTGCCCTGAGTCCCTCCGGGAATAGGGCGGCATATAAATGAAATAAACCTATAACCTATAACCTTTATGCAGAGATGAAATCTAATTTCCCCACACACCAGTTCTATGGGCGTGACTTGGCAAGGGGGAGGTCATGTGACTGGGTGGGCGTGGCCAACATTTTTTTCACTTTCAGCTTTTTTTTTTAGCTTTTTAAAGCATTTTTTTAAGAATAAGGGGGAAAGTGCTTTAAAAAGCTTTAAAAACTTTTAAAAAACAGCTTCCGACAATTGCATGGCTCAGCTGTGAGCCGCGCAATCATTGGAAGCTATTTTTTTAGATTTCCCAGAACCAAGGACATCATCCCTACCTGTTCGGCTGAACCGGGCTGAACCAGGAGGATTTCACCCCTGCTTTGATATCAAAACAGTGAGCTACTACACTTTCTGAAATAATAATTTAAACAAAAAACTCGCAATAGGGAAATAAATTAGATGCATGTTCCCCCTCCCCATTGATACTTATCTCATGTTCTCCACATTTCTGGGCATATGCCCAAAATTCCAAATGAGAAAAGAAATAAACCAAAAGCTGTTACCTTTTTTTTCTCCCATTGTAGACCTTCTGGAGTATTCCCCACTAATAGGCAAATAGTCTGCCAGAGTTTCCATGTACTTGCAGGATTTTAAAGGTATTGATTTTACTGGTATCATGGGGTCCAGAACTGCTTCTGAAATGGTGCAGAGTCCTGATCTTGTGTATTGTATCATTTAGATGATAAATGAAAGATGAAATATTTACTGATTTACTTCAATAATATTATAGGTAGGTTTGTAAGAGACAATAAGATTCTTTGGAAAAAAAGAACAGATTTGATTTTCTTTTCACTTGGCAGTGATGTATAGCCTCTGTTTTTGTATATAAGTTTATTAAAACATTTAAGCAAGAAGAATAGAATAAAATATGGGTTAAGAATAGAATAGAATAGAATAGAATAGAATTCTTTATTGGCCAAAAGTGATTGGACACACAAGGAATTTGACTTCGGTGCCTATGCTGTCAGCGTTCATATAAAGACAACATACATTTGTCAAGAGTCATAAGGTATAACACTTAATGGTAGTCATAGGGTACAAATAAGCAATTGGGAAACAATCAATAACAATATAAAACGTAAGGATACAAACAACAAAGTTACAGTCCTGCAGTCATAAGTGGGAGGAGATGAGTGATAGGAACAAGGAGAAGACTAATAGTAATGCAGCCTTAGTGAATGATTTGACAGTGGTGAGGGAATTATTTGTTTAGCAGAATGATGGCATTTGGTAAAAAAAAAAAACTGTCCTTGTGTCTAGCTATGTCTAGATAAAAGCTAAAACAAAGTAATAGCTAAAAAAGAAAAATCTCAGCCTTATAATTCTATGAATTCAGTAGTAGTGCTTATGAAAAGAATTTTTTTTTGCAAGAGGTAAGAAAATGAAAAAGTTAGCAAGGAAAAATGGAAAAGAAGGGAAAAATTATCAAAAAGTGGCTTCTGATATTCTTCATAGCAGTTATGTCCAAATATAGTTTAACCTCTCTCTCTCTAAAGATATATCACATTACTATAATATGATATAATCTATCCTGTCTAATCATCAAAGCCATAAGTCAGAAGTTCGTTTTTCCCCTCACTTTTACACAAAAAGAAGCTTCCATTCAGCAATAAATGTAGATAATATCTTTTCTGTATTTATATATTTCCACAAAATCTGTCAACTTCACCAGCTATTCCCCCATAGTGGGTAGTTTTGAATCTTTTTTTATCTCTGTGCATATCATAATCTTGCTTTTATGGTCATGTATTGAAATAATTTCCCATGTATTTTTCTGTTTATCCATTAATCCTAAATGGGAAAATTCTGGCTTCAATTGAAAATTAATCTTTAAGATCCTCTGTATCAAAGTGTGTGTGTGTGTATGTGTGTATGTGTGTGTGGTGTGTGTACATACACACATATACATCTCTCTATCTATCTATCTATCTATCTATCTATCTATCTATCTATCTATCTATCTATCTATCTATCTATCTATCTATCTATCTATCTCTATCTCTAGATAGATAGATAGATAGATAGATAGATAGATAGATAGATAGATAGATAGATAGATAGATAGATAGATAGATAGATAGATAGATACCCTTTTTAGTTTTTTACATTCCCTACAAGCATAATAAGCAATACTTTATGGTCAATGTTAATATGGATATTTGTTCAGTTGTGAAAATTTGGTAGTTATCTTTCAAGTGGTTGTTTTTGAAATTATTCTAAAGTATCCAAAAGCTTCTAAGGCAGGTCCAAATGTGCTTTTATGACTAAAAGATTAATTTTTTGTTTAGTCATATGGTTATTAAATTAATTCACATGTCAATTATTTCTGTAGTTCCAGAATCAAATTAATTTCTGCAGTGTCTTTTATTTACACTCCTGCTTTATAGAAAGAAAAACTCTGACTGAACACATATTCCTATATTAGGATCTGAAGACAAGATTGTTACAGTGTAAGAACGGGAAAATGTATATGGATAGGTCATCTAAGTATCCAAAAACAGACAAGACAAGAATTGTGAAAGTTAAACAAACAAACCGTTATTCAGTTTGCCAGCAATGTCCCTAACAAACTCTAAGCAAACAAGCAAAACAAACACAATCATTGACTTAAAAAACAACAGCACCCAAATGAATGAGTTCAGAAGAAAAAGAAAATCCAATTGCAGATATTTTGGGAGAGGAAGAACAAAACGAAACATCATATAATAGAATTAGAGATCTTATGTTTGGATTCGGGATGGTTTCTAATTCAGTCGAAGGCACGGAGAATGGAGCAGTGCAATTTATTCTCTCTCAAAATTTCCCTACAAAGTTAAGCCTCCAAATATTGGGACAAGATTTCAGAAAGCCTACAATATGCTCCAAAAGAGTAAGAAGAAATAGTAATTGGGGGGGGGGGGAGGGAGTAAGTTTTGTGTCCTTCCTTGGTCTTTTGTTTGTCTTCCCTTTTTGGATAGGTAGTAAGACTGCGAGGAATGAAGAGTTAGATTTGAATTCAATTGCGGTGGCTCCAATCATACCTCATTATCACCAGTTTGTCTGTGTGATGGCACTCTTCAGCAGCAACTGCTGACTTGTTGTTTTTTCCCCCCATTCATAAAATGATAAGGTTGAAAGGGGCCATTGAGGCTATTGAGTCCAGCCTCCTGCTTAGTTCAAGACTCCAAATTAAAACATCCCAGACAAGATAGCTGAGCCTTTGCTTGAATGCATTCAGTGAATAGCAGCCCACCACTTCTCCTGGTAATTGGTTCCATTCTTTAACTGTTCTTAATGTTTTTTTTTTTAAAAAAACATTCAACTGGAAACTATTTTCTTTAAATGAAAGACCATTATGATTCCATGCTTGAACATGGGAACAATAAGGTGGGTTTTTTTTCTGTACAGTACCACTTCATGTACCTTATCTCTATCATCAGTTCTCTCAAAGCTAAACATTCTTATCTGCTTCACTCTCTCTTCACATGCTCTAGTTTCAGTGATCATCCTTGTTGTCTTTCTTTTAGGATGTTCGAGTCCCTAATGAATGGTGATTGCCGTAACTAAACACAATAATCTTGGAAGAACATGGCCAATTTAAAATTAAAATTAAGCTATTATTTCCCATGATCTGGAAACATGATGGCCAACCTATGGCATGCATGCCACAGGTGGCACGCGGAGCCATATCTGCTGGCACATGAGGCGTCAGCTCTGGTGCGCATGCGCACGCCAGCCAGCTGATTATTGGCCTTCCGCAGGGTCAGAGGAGGCCATTTTCACCCTCCCCAGGCTTCAGGAAAGTCTCTGGAGATTGGGGAGGGCAAAAATTGGGCCCAACGGGCCAACCGGAAGTTCAAAAACAAATGTCTGTGGGGGAGGTGTCATGCACACATGCGCAGCTGGAGGGTGCATTGCACTTTGGGTTGGGACATGTATGTGTGAGCTGTCACATGTGTATGCAGAATTCATAGCCAACTCACCATGGCCAACTCACCATGGCCAACTTGTCACGGTCAACTCATTGCAGCTAACTCATTACAGCCAACATGCTGTGGGACAACTCACCATGGCCAACTCGCAACAGGACAATGTAACAATTTTTGCCATTAACAATTAGGATTAGTGGATAAACAGAAAAAGACATGGAAGATTATTTCAATGTAGACCAGCTACTAGTCAAAACAAAAAAGTTTTCTTGTAGAAACCAAGGTCATCCCAGCAGAGGAGTGGCCAAGTAGCCTCCCAGCTACCTTTATTGAATAATGTGATCAGTGATACCTGGGGAGGGAATATTTTATTTATTTATTGAATTTATATTGCTGCCTATTCACCATTGGAGACTCAAGGGTCTTTTAATTAGGGGAAAACTGTGGGAACTAAGGTGGAGAGAATACTTTTTCAGATTTTAGATGGCCCAGAATTGGAATGGATAGCTAACATTATGGAAGACAAAATAAAAATTCAAAATTATCTTAATAGGTTGGAAAATACATTGGGAATTAACAATGATACTGAATAAAGATAAATGCCAAATTCTGCATTTAGAAATAGAAATTCTAAATCCTAGTTAGCAGCTAGTAAGAATATAAAATAATTGATATATCACCTGTTCAATAAAAATAGCAAAATAATACAAAACACTTTCTGGTTATGTCTCTACCAAGTAAAAACTATGTATTTTACCAGGAAATATTTATTGTTCTGTGTCTTTTTCTCTGAAGCCACTCTGAACAGCTGGAAGTTGGCCAGTATTACAAATCCAATAAATAAATAAAAATTGTGAAATGCAAGACAAAGCAGTAGTTAGATAGTTGAACTTATAGAAAACATCATTTAAATTAGATTAAGATAATCTGATGGTCTAGCCAAACCCTAAAACTCATTTCTGAGAAATGTTGGAGAATTGGTCAAGTGTCACATTAGAGGAAGTGAAAACCATTCCTATCTTCAAAAAGAAGAAGGGTGATTCAGACAACTGCAGACCAGTCATCTGGGAAATGCTGATCAAAAACAGTTTGATCTGCAAGTACTTTGAAAACAGTACAATAATTATTAGAAGTCAGCACATATTTGTCTTTGTCATTCTATCCTAACCTTATTTTTGATCAGATAATTTATCTTAATAGATCCTTAATAGACTGTTGGAATGCTGTAGACATAATCTATCTTAATTTCAGGAAAATGTTGGTCAAAGTATCCCATGACTTCTTCATCAGCAAGCTAGTTAAGAATGAGCTGGATAGCATGACAATTAAGTGACTACATGGTTGTCTCAAATCATATTCAGAGAGAATTCATAAATGGTTCTTTCTTGAACTGGATGATATATTCAGTATAGTGCCATACTGTTTTGTCCTTGGCCATTCTGATTAATAATTTGGATAATGAGGTAGAGAAAATACTGATTATTGAATAGCTTGGCAAATGTTTGAAAAAACCTATAAGTGTCACAGATTCCATTACTATCAGCTTGGTGAAATGATAGAGGTTGTCTTGTTTTATGAGGAAGCCTTCAACTCCTGATCTGCTGACCTTGGACAGGTTTACTCCAGGAGTGAAATCAGTGATGAAATTCATTTTTTTAACTACCAGTTCTGTGGGCATGGCTTGGTGAGCATGGTGTGGCTTGGTGAGCGTGGCTTGGTGGGCATGACAGGGGAAGGATACTGCAAAAACTCCATTCCCTCCCCACTCCAGGGAAAGGATACTGCAAAATCTCCATTCCCTCCCCATTTCAGGGGAAGGATACTGCAAAATCTCCATTCTCTCTCCACTCCAGGGGAAAGATACTGCAAAATCTGCATTCCCTCCCCACTCCAGGGGAAGGATACTGCAAAATCTCCATTCCCTCCCCACTCCAGGGGAAGTATACTACAAAAATCTCCATTCCCTCCCCACTACAGGGGAAGGATACTACAAAATCTCCATTCCCTCCCCACTCCAGGGGAAAGATACTGCAAAATCTGCATTCCCTCCACATTCCAGGGGAAGGATACTGCAAAATCCCCATTCCTACCCCACTCTGGGGCCAGCCAGAGGTGACATTTGCTGGTTCTCCGAACTACTGAAATTTTCCACTACTGATTCTCCAGAACCTGCTGGATTTCACCCCTTGGTGAAATGCTACTGGTTTGGACCGGTTCACCTGAACCAGTAGTAGAAAAATGCTACATGTTCAAGTGAACAGGTATTTCAGACGATCAGCTGTAACCTGTGATTTATATTAGCTAGAATCATCTGATTTCCTGCTTTCTAGCTAATATAAATTGCATGGCACAGCAGATTCAGCCCCCCCCCCCGCTGTTCTACTTACCTTTGCAGACACATTTGATAGCAGGCTCTGCCCACCCACCTGGACATCATCACACCCAATTTTCTACGGACGGAGGTGGCATGCACACTCACATTTGCAAACCACTAGTGAAGGTAAGTTGATTTCGCCCCTGCTTTAGTCCTATTTCAAAAGCTACTAAATTTGCTATCAAAATAATCTATGATACTAGTGATTAGTGGGTTGGGGTTTGCCCAATAAGATACGAGACCAGCTTTCTTGTTTTCATCATCTCCTCCTTAGAACCTGCTTAGAGGTTGATTTGAATTGATGTTACTAAAACAGCTGGCATCTATGTCCTACCATACTATTAAAAATAGTAAGGGCCATAGGGAAATTGATATGCATAGCACAAGGCTGAGGTGACCAATATGTGACAGGGTCATCTCACTCAACTTCGTGGGTGGCAGATCATCCACTCATCTATGAGGGTGACAAGCTGTGTCATATTGTCTACATCCTGCACTGATTGATATCAATTTAAAGGCAAAATATCACTGCTGTGAGCCATGCTGTCAGGCCTACAGCCGTCTTTTCTTTTGGATCCTTGGCCTGCCACACTTTCTATTATTCTACTATACATTTTGTATTGTGGGAAAATGGGAGGGGGGATTTTACAGGGCTAGAATGCTATGTAGCCATAACAAAATTCTTTCTAGAAAGCCAAGGTCATCCTTTGTCTTTGCACCTCTGCACCTGACCAGAACTGGATGGGTGGAACTGCCAGCATGGCAGTGGAAGATTCGACCATGTGATGGACTTGTGGGTGTGGGGGAAAGATCTTGAACTTTCAACTGGATGGGGAAAACCAGGAAGCTTTCAGATTCAGGTTTTCCGAGATATGCCAACATGGCTCTCTTAATAAATTGGATCTTTGAGCAATACTTTGCCTTGATCAGAGGTGGTATGCTGTCGTTTTGCACTGGTTCAGGCAAACCAGTAGTGGCAGCAGCTCGAGGCTCCACCCACCCACTCTGATGTCATCAAGGACCTTCTGCGCATGCACGCTCCTGCTACCAAACTGGTAGTGAAGAAAATAGAATACCATCTCTGGTCTTGATGTTGTATCAAACATAAGCTATATTCAAATTGTACGCCATTTGAGATAGACCAGACTAGAAAACCAACTTCACAGGTTTGACTTGAAATAAATTGATGCAAGCTGCTGTAACAGAATTTTGAAAGCCAGAGTGCATTTTTCTTTTCCTCCCTGATATACTCATGGAACAGGGCAGAGCCACTCTCACGTTTCTTCCTTTTCTTTTCCAGTCTTAAAGCATGTTTTATTTATTCTAAAATCTTAAGAAGGGCTCCCCAACAGTTGTCAGGTCCAGTTAATGGGTACAAGGGAAAGGACTGTCTTGTTTGCCACATGCAAACTCTGGAACTCTCCGCCTTGGGGAAAAAAATGCCATTTGATTAAGCATAACTTTCATTTGATGTTTTATTTTAGACATTTTCTGTCTCTGTTATCAGCCCTTTTTCTTTATAAATTATCAGCTTCTGGATATAGCATACCATAATACACATTTGAAATTGCAGATGTTCAGAATAAATTCTACAGAGTTCTACATTGAGTCTGTCAGTCTATTGAGTCTGTCATCTGTGCCTCTATAACTGTCTAGTTTGGTTCTGCAACCCAACAAGACAGACACGGACTTCAGTGGATAATTAGAACTGCAGAAAAAACAAGTGCTACCAACCTGCCTTCCATTGAGGACCTGTATACTGCAGGAGTCAAAAAGAGGGCTGTGAAAATATCTACAGACCCCTCACATCCTGGACATAAATTGTTTCAACTCCTATCCTCAAAACGATGCTATAGAGCACTGCAAACCAAGACCACTAGACACAAGAAGTTTTTTCCCGAACGCCATCACTCAGCTAAACTAACAATTCCCACAACACTGTCAAACTATTCACTAAGTCTGCATTATTATTAATCTTCTCATCGTTCCTATCATCCATCTCCTCCCACTTATGATTGCCTATAACTTTGTTGCTTGTATCCTTGCAATTTATATTGATATTGATTGTTTCCTGATTGCTTATGACTATCATTAAGTGTTGTATCTTATGATTCTTGATGAATGTATTTTTAATGCACATTGAGAGCATATACACCAAAGACAAATTCCTTCTGTGTCCTATCACACTTGGCCAATAAAGAATTCTATTCTATTCTATTCTATTCTATTCTATTCTATTCTATTCTATTCTATTCTATTCTATTCTATTCTATTCTATTCTATTCTATTCTATTCCATTCCAGTCCAGTCCACTCCACTCCACTCCACTCCACTCCACTCCACTCCACTCCACTCTACTCTACTCTACTCTATTCTATAAATTATTAGCTCAGAATTTTATAAGTGATAGACTTTATTTTTCTGCCATCTTTTACAAACTCTTTAATTCTTCCCCTTTCTTTTTTGGATTTGGGTACTCTCTGCTTCCCACAGCTGTTTTTCCAGTAGAAATTGGGTAGATTTGCCTTTCTCTTTTGGCTCTTTTCTTCCTGTGACTTTACTATATGGTGAAGTCAATCTGGAAGGTCACTTCTTTCATCAAGTATTCGATTTGCATCCAAAATTGTATGTACATGAAAAATGTGGTTGTGTGTCGCACCTAGCTGCAGACGCAGATGAAATTCTGTAGAAAGCCTGATGCACGCTAACCTTTGCAGATGGCTCAGCTATTGCTGAAAAATGGATTGCTTAATAAAGCATATCATCCGACATATTTGCTGCTTGGCTAGCCAAATAGAAGTTGTTTTTTGCACAAATTTCCTTGTCAAATTTGTCAATGTTCATGTCATTTTTGCTTTAGGTCACAGAGCAAGGTGCAAAATCTTGGCATCTTTGCTAGTTGCAAGCCAGTTTTGGCTATTTCTAACAATGGAGTGAATTTCTCCCGAGATTCAGGTTTGTTACGTATATAAGGAATAATGGGGAGGGGAGGGGGGATCAGAGTTATAGAATGCAGAGGACTTTAAAGAAATTGCCTGGTGCAGGGATGAGGGTTGATTTCTTTTGTTTTTAAAAATAGGGATAAATATTTGTATTTGTATTCAAGGAATCTGTTAGAAAGACATGGCTGAGAAAGATACTGCTTTTTCCTTTAAACGATTTAGTTTGTTCAGCTCTGTTGTTTCAGAGGATTTTGATGCATGTAGATTATTTGCTTGCCTGCACAGAAAATGTATTCCTTTGTACATGGATATTTACAGGATGGGGTAGTTTCTGTCAACTTCAAGGTAAGGTCCCTTTGCTCTTTCTTATACACTGTATTCCTTTACATCTTGTCTACCTGAAGACTTCATGGTGCTCTTTATATTGAAGAATTTAATAGCAAGGTGTGAATGTATATATAGTATGTATGTATGGCTGAACTGTTGTTCATTCTCACTCACTTCCAGGCCAGAATTCTATTTTGGAGGATTTGTTTTATTCACTTAACAGAGAAACAGTGGTGGGATTCAGCCAGTTCGCACCTATTCAGGAGAACTGGTTGTTAACTTTCTAAGCAGTTCGGAGAACCAGTTGTTGGAAGAAATCTCATTTTGTTTTTTTTGTTTTTTCCAGTTTACAGGGCTAATCCTGTAAGGAAGGCAGGGAGGAAACATTCTGGTATTGTTTCTATCCTAATCTTTATTGTTCTGCTTACAGAAACTGCCTCTCCAGTTAACCCTTATTACATTGTAACAGCTAAGGCGGTGGCCATAGACCTAAGTGACATTGAGTTGACCACACCCACCCAGTCACATGACCACCGAGCCACTGCCCTAATGACACAGTTGGTCATTAGGGCAGAGAACTGGTTGTTAAATTATTTGAATCCCACCACTGATGCAATGTGGACACTAACCCATCCATTATTACTTTTGCTCTCATCAAACTTCCTCTCCTGATCTGTTACTTGAAAGTAGTGCCTTAAAGTAAAAATAGACTCATGTGGCTTTAAAATATAGCCAATATAGCCAATAAATATAGCCCTGCTTCCAGAAACTCTTGTTAACCCTTATTACATTGTAACAGCTAAGGCGAAGCGCCCATCAATCTGAGTGACGTTGAGTTGGCCATGGTCACATGACCACCGAGCCCCGCCTACCCAGCTGGTCATTAGAAGAGAGAACCAGTTGTTAAATTATTTGAATACCACCACTGGAGAGAAATGAGTCTCACCCATCCTTAAGGGAAGGTTGGCTCTTCTGTAGGCCCCTTGGGACTCTCTGGTGCCAAATTTGTGCTGATTTCTGACTGAACTCTAGTTGTAGCAGAAGATTAAGATCAGGGGAAACAAGGTGTTTTGAAAACCCATCCACACAGTCCACACAGTCTTCTTATCCAGGTGTCAAAGCACCCCACTTACAATTTGATACATCTTCAACTGTTTCTCAGCATTGACCCATTTGTTGAGGTAGTTGAAAGATAGCTTCAGGTTCCATAGTGAACATGATTATTCCATTTGCTTGCACAAGTCATTCCATGAAAACAATCTAAAATTCATGGAGAAGTGGCTTGAGTTTTATTTATTTATTTTATTATTTATTTATTTAGTTAGTTAGTTTGTTGAATATGTACAAGGTGACAGGTATAAGTATAAACATGGGCATGAACAAAAGAAATGAGTACAAATAAATGGGGACAGTAGGACAGGGATGAAAGGCACGCTGGTGCGCTTATGCACGCCCCCTTTACAGACCTCTTAGAAATGGGGTGAGGTCCATGGTAGACAGTTGAAGGTTGAAGCTGTGGGGGTTTGAGGATGTAATAACGGAGTCAGGTCGAGCATTCCAGGCATTGACCCTTCTGTTGCTGAATTTGTATTTTCTGCAATTGAGTTTGAAGTGGTTTACCTTGAATTTGTATTGATTGTTTGCCAGTGTATTATTGTGGTTGAAGTTTAAGAAATCATTGACAAGTAAGACATTGTAGCAGGCAATTTTGTGTACTGTGCTTAAATCATACCACAGGCGGCACAGTTCCAGATTGTCCAAGCCCAAAATTTTGAGCCTGGTGGCATAGGGAATTCTATTGTGAGTAGAAGAATGGAGTACACTTTTCATGAAGTACCTCTGGACCCTCTCAATCGTATTAATGTCCGATATACAGTGTGGATTCCAGGCAGATGAGCTATATTCAAGAATTGGTCTGGCAAAGGTTTTGTGTGCCCTACATTGCAGTACATTTATAACTTGATACACCCTCATCTGTTTCTCAGCATTGACCCATTGTTAAGGTAGTTGGAAGATAGCTTCAGGTTCTGAAATGAAAACTATTTGCTTGCACCAATCATTCCATGAAAACTATCTAGAATTCATGGAGAATTGGCTTGAGATGGTACAGTTAGGGTTAATGGTCTGCTTGAATCCAATTGATCCAACAAGAGGTGGGTTGTTCCTGGTTTGGTCTGGTTCAGCCGAACCGGTAGTGGAATTCAGGCCTAGGTCACAGAACCAGCAGTGACTCAGGTCTGCCACACCCCCGAACTGGTTCCCTCGCCATTGCTGGGGCACCACCATTTTGTTTTTTAGTGACTGCGCATGTGCAGTTCACTGTAAATTGCTCTGTGCATGCACAAAGAACAATTTACATTGAACAGTGCATGTATGCACAGCGCACGTCTGGTGCACGTGCATGAGTTGTGAACCGGTAGTAAAACTGGCAGCAACCCACCCCCAGATCCAACCAGTCTGCTTGGGTCCCCTTCAGTTTGGTTGCTGGGGTCTGCTCCTTTTGCCTGGATTTCTTTCTGGTTTTTTTTTCTCTTTTTAAGAGTAAGTCAATTAATGGTCTTAAAGTGATTGCTGTGAATGACTTATAATCAACAGGACAACCAAATTCTGTTCTTTTTAGTTCCAACTATGGCAGACAGTTGAATGGGTGGCTTGGATAGGATGGGGGAGGGGCTTCCTATGTATAGATAATCCTCTGTTCTGACCCCCCCCCTTCTCCGTCCAGGAACGAAAGCCAAAACAGACGTACAAAAGAATATCTTAATCAGTCCAGACTCTTGTTGGCTGCAAGCCCAAAATAAACAGAGATAAGCAATTACTACAAACTTAGGCAATGCAAACAAGCTCTCATAGCAAACCACTTCTCCAAGTTGGTTTCTCTGAATCATGAACGTGAACGAGAATGTTGACTCCTGCAACCAGGGCATGGCACAAACAGTCTCTTTTATACTCAGGAGAGCATCTTAATCAGCATCAGCTAAGCACAATCATCTCCTACAATTATGCAGTTGTTCTTTATGTCGAGTAGCCCTTCGTCTGCATGCATCCTGAAACAACTCCCAAATGTTTTCCTGAACATTCCCAATGCTCTGCCGCCACCTGGTGGCCAACCAGTGTCTCCCCGCCCTGCTTGGAGTTGATACCCTGTCCAGGGTCCTCCACCTCCTCCAAGGCCGACTCATAAGACCCCTCGCTGTCGGAGTCTGGCGACAGCTACAACGGCTCCTGCCGGGCCACAACAGTCCTCACTTAATGACCACTATAGGGACTGACAACTCTGTTGCTAAGTGATGCAGTCATTAAAGAAAACATCATGTGACTGTGACAGGCTTATTATCTCACTTCTATCATAGTTGTTAAGTGGGTCACCTGAGGCTGTTAAACAAGGCATCATGTGACTGCAACTTGTGATTTTATTGCAAGCTTCTCCATTGCCTCTTCTTATTGGAAGCCAGCTATGAAGGGTGCAAATGGCTATCATGTGACTAAAGGATGCTATAATGTTTGGAACTGCAAGGACTGGTTGTAAAATTAAACTACTTTTCCACTACCATTGTAATTTTGAATGGTCACTAAACAGGGCAGATGAGGATTACCTATATTTTTCATTACGGTGTTTCCCTCAAAATAAGACTGGGTCTTATATTAAGTTTTGCTCCAAAAGTTGCATTAGGGCATATCTTCTGGTTAGGTCTTATTTTCAGGAAAATGCGGTACTAAATGCGCCTGTCTGGCTGTCAAACTTAAGTAGAGCTTATTTTGAGGGTAGGTCTTATATTATGAGCTTCCTGAAAAATCACGCTAGGACCTATTTTCTGATTAGGTCTTATTTTAGGGAAAACATGGTACTTAGTTGTAAAGGAGACCAGAACCACCATGTGTAATCAGTAAGAATGAATTGCTTCAATGAGTTAGAGCAATTTTGTAATTTGTATTACTTTCAATCTACAGTGAAAAATATTATTACATATCATAGATATAGTTTAGACTTTAGAGACTCCTTATAGTATGATGTAATGAATTATGATATGTTATTTTTTTAATTCTATACTTGTACTGCACATAATTATCAGTGCATAATAAATATCATCATACTATTACTACCATTAACTCTGGCTTGAAGAGTAGGTCACCTGATCTACCTATATATACCTAACAAAAGATCTCTCTCAAACTCTATCTTTGACCAAATGTACCCCACTGTTCAGGGGTGAAATTCAGCAGGTTCTGACAGGTTCTGGAGAATTAGTAGTGGAAATTTTGAGTAGTTCAGAGAACCAGATAGTTTGCAATATCTTTCCCCCAGGAGTGGGGAGGGCATGGGGATTTTGCAGTATCCTTCTCCTGAAGTATGGAGGGAATTGAGATTTTGCAGTATCCTTCCCCTGCCATGCTCACCAAGCCATGCCTACAGAACCAGTAGTAAAAAAAAAATGAATTTCACCACTGCCACAGTTGCATGACAACTGCACACATCCAGAAAATCAGGACATGACACCCAAGAGATGTAAAATTCTACTTCTTTGCTGCCATCTTGTAGTCAATATGTTTACCAATAACAGGTCAATTAAGGTTAATAATAAAGTTATATTTAAATAGTTTTTATCAACAATTCCTTATCAAATGTGTGAAAGAGATTGTGTGTGGTGCCCTCAGATTCAGTCCTGGGGCCCACAGACATCCAAAGGAGAAGCAGCAGAAAGTGACAAAATGTGCGTTTTAATCTTGTAGTCTGTACAAACACCATTGTTTACATATTTGTATGTGATGCAGTGACACAAATATAAAACAGCATAGCCTACATCATTGCATCAATTCCATGTTTCTTGTTTTGACATCATCATTATTAGGAAAGGACATATATGCTGCAACCTGCACTCCTTAACATTACATTAATGTTGGGAGAGCGGAGCTGACATCACGATGATATGATGCACGATCTTGGAGCTCCAAGATCGCAGTCGATATCTCTGCCACTGGATGGTCCTTTTTGCCCTAAACTGTCCCATAGTGACGGTGATAGAGAAGAGCACGTCCTGTTGATGTCAGGGACACCGCAAAGTCCCTGATTGTTCCAGGAGAAGCTCTTTTTTCGATGACAGAGATGCAGCCATGGAGGCCACTGAAGTATAGTCCACTCTATAAAGCCTTAGTAAGGTCACACCTGGAATACTCCATTCAGTTTTGATCACCACACTATAAAAAGATGTTGAGACACTAGCAAGAGGGCAGAGAACAGCAACCAAGATGATTAGGAGTCTGGAGACTACAACATATGAAGAACGGTTACAAGAACTGGGCATGGCTAGTCTAGTAAACAGAAGGACCAGGAGTGACATTATAGCAGTGTTCCAATATTTGAGGGGATGTCACAGAGAAGAGGGGGACAACCTATTTTCCAAAGCACCAAAGGCCAGACAAGAAACAATGGATGGAAACTGACCAGGGAGAGATTTAATTTAGAAATAAGGAGGACCTTTCTGACAGTGAGAAAAATCAACCAATGGAAGTTCCCTTCAGAAGTTGTGGGTGCTTCATCAGTGGCCACTTGTCAGAAATGCTATAGGTCTCCTGCTTGAGCAGGGGTTGGACTAGATGAGCTACAAGGTCCTTTTCAACTCTATTATTAAGGCCACATCAACAGAGGGATGACATCAAAATCATAAGAAGTGATAACACTGCTTTATACTGCACTGGTAGGGCCACACTTGGAATACTATGTCCAGTTCTTGTCATCATGATACAAAAAAAGATGCTGAGATCCTAGAAAGTGTGCAGAGAAAAGCAATAAAGTCGATAAAGCGTCTGAAAGCTAAGTCGTATGACAAAGAGTTGAGGGAGTTAGGTATGTCTAGCCTATCAAAGAAGGAGTAGAGGGGACATGATCAGGGGTGAAATCTAGTAGGTTCTGACAGGTTCTGGAGAACTAGTAGCAGAAGTTTTGAGTAGTTAGGAGTACCGGTAAAGGAAATTTTGAATAGTTTGGACAACCGGCAAATGCCACCTCTGACTGGCCCCAGAGTGGGGTGGGAATGGAGATTTTGCAGTATCCTTCCCCTGGAGTGGGGAGGGAATGGAGATTTTGCAGTATCCTTCCCCTGGAGTGGGGTGGGAATGGAGATTTTTCAGTATCCTTCCCCTGTAGGGGGTGAGAATGGGGATTTTGCAGTATTCTTCCCCTGGAGTGGGGTGGAAATGGAGGTTTTTCAGTATCCTTCCCCTGGAGTGGGTGGGAATGCAGATTTTGCAGTATCTTTCCCCTGGAGTGGGGTGGGAGTGGAGGTTTTTCAGTATCCTTCCCCTGCCATGTCTACCAAACCACACCCACCAAACCACACCCACAGAACCGGTAGTAAAAAAAAATTGAATTTCACCACTGGACATTATAGCTGTCTTCTAATACCTTAGGAGACTGTCAGAAACAAGAGTGGATTAATTTATTCTCCAAAGCACCAAAGGGCAGGACAAGAAGTAATAGGTAGAATCTTGTTAAAGAGACATCTACTCTAGAACTAAAGAGAAATTTTCTGACGGTGAGAACAATTCAGCAATGAAACAGCTTGCCTCTGGCAGCTTGTTGATACTCCATCACTGGAGGTTTTCAAGAACAGAGCGGACAACCATTTGCTGGGAATGGTACAAGGTCTCCTGCCTTGAGGAGAGGGTTGGATTAGAAGACCTTCTAACCTTATGATTCTATGTTTTAATGTCTAGAAAGTTGATCATGGTGGCTGTTGGAACATGCAGGTTGCTATCCCACATGTGAGAGGTCTTTAAGCTATTTGAAAAAGCTCCACTAGAGAATGTTCAAAGAAGTGAGATTCCATGAGCAACAGTATTAATCTTCATGAATAGTTTTACTATTGTTTCATGGGATTATTCTTTTTTTTTTTTGCTCCAGGTTATAATATTGCTACCTTGCAGTGAGTTGTTAATCAAAGATTACCATGCCCCACATGCATTCCTTTTCTATAATATACACCTAGCCCACTTCTTTTCCTAGGAAATATGTGGGGCAGAAACATTTTTTTAAACTGAGAAGGAGTGTCTATTCAAATGACATTCTTTCTTCCTTGTTTGTTCCTTTAAAAAAAAAACAGAACAGGTGTGTATTATTCCTTCTGGTAAGTTTTTAGTGTACCATTGTAAAGGTGTTGTTTGATACCTTACACTGCCTGCTATAAAGCCAACATGAGTGATTAATAGCAAAGCCTCTGCCATTTTATTATTAATAGCAGTGTGTTGACTCAATTAAATCCAGCCTGCTTTTTTTGGCAGGCCTTTGCAATTATACATATCATTATGGGCAGCAGCCCAAATGCATCCTGGGAGGAGACCAGAACTCCACATTAACTTTTTCTGGCAGTCTCAGGGCAAGGTGGCAACTATGCTGTGTGTCTCTAACCAAGCCAATATGCCTGTCGCAAGGATGTAAGCGGGGAATTGACATTTAGGATGCTGGGAAATGTTTCCAGATACCAATTTTTGAATCAAAATTTCAGGACCTTTCATCAATTTCAGTAGAACATTCAGGTTGTACTTCAGAATTTCTATAGGCTTTCTAGAAAAATGTTGGATCTAAAAAAACGCCTTAAATTAGGTATAACCACAGAAGCATGTTGACAGTTATGCAACTGTCCTTGTTTATAGTATTGTATAGTCTTTATTGTCATTGTACATCATGTACATAAGGATGGCTCAGTGGCTAAAATGCTGAGCTTGTCGATCAGAAAGGTCAGCAGTTTGGTGGTTCGAATCCCTAGTGCCGCATAACAGAGTGAGCTCCCGTTACTTGTCCCAGCTTTGCCAATCTAGCAGTTTGAAAGCATGCAAAAATGGAAATAGAAAAATAGGGACCACCTTTGGTGGGAAGGTAACAGTGTTCCAGGCACCTTCGTCATGTCAGCCACATGACCACGGAGACTTCTTTGGACAATGCTGGCTCTTCGGCTTTGAATCGGAGATGAGCACCGCCCCATAGAGTCGGGAATGACATGCACATATGTGAGAACCTTTACCATTACTGTTACATCATGTATACAACAAAATTGGTTTTGGCTTGACTGGTGCAATTTGTTGACAAAAACTACAAACAACATAAATAGTATAAAGAATAATCCCTATGCAAGTATTTAGTAAAAGAAAAAGAAGAAAAACTAGTCATATGTTTCCATGTGTGCGTGGAGTGATTGTGGTTGTATTTAAAAGTCTGACAGCCCAGGGATAGAAACTATTTTTAAACCTATTTGTTCATCTGGCTATGCTTTGATGTCTTCTGTCTGATAGTAGAAGTGTGAAGAGATACTGACTGGGTGTGAATTATCTCTGAGTATCTTCCTTAATCTACTAAAGATGCGAGACCTGGCGATGTCATCCAGTGGTGTTAGAGGGCAATCAATGGTTTTTTGTGCTGAATTGATCACTCTCTGTAGTGCCTTCCTGCCCGCAGCAGTTAAACCAGCATACCATACTGTAATGTAGTATGTGAGGACACTTTCTATCACGGACTGATAGAAAGAGGTCATCAGCCGTTATTCCACCTGATTTTTTCACAGGACTCAAGGAAATGAAGTTTCTTGTTTACTGAATCTATCTTTGCTGTCCAACTACTAAATAGGAGAGGAGACCAGCCTGGTCAATATTTTAAAGATCTCTACTAAGTTGGTCTTTCCAACCAGTGCTGGTTTGTTTTTATTACAGTTTGGCCCACCATGACACCAACTTGTTCTCAGCAGAGTGGGCATGGTCAGGGGTCATATTTCCATGTTATATTGTTGAATAAAAGAAGAAATTCTAAGACCCTGTTTTACCCAACCCAACCAAATGGGCATTGCCAGTTTTTCTGCCTTCTGGGAAGGAACATTAGGGTTCTTTTTTAAAAAAAAAATTACACATATTTCAAGTTTAGCAATAGCAGTAGACTTATATACCGCTTCATAGGGCTTTCAGCCCTCTCTAAGCGGTTTACAGAGAGTCAGCATATTGCCCCCAACAATCTGGGTCCTCATTTTACTCACCTCGGAAGGATGGAAGGCTGAGTCAACCCTGAGCCGGTGAGATTTGAACTGCTGAACTGCTGATCTAGCAGTAGCCTGCAGTGCTGCATTTAACCACTGCACCACCTTGGCTCTTTAACACCACATTCCCACTCTTAATAGCGTTTCAGTATCATTATCACCCATATTTAAATCATGGCTATTTCAACTTTCTTTATACATCATTATTTTATGTACTGTACCCTTATTCATATATGGAATAGAAGACTATCTTGATGGAAGCATCAATGTAAAATGATTGTCCAATTCTACCACCCTCACCCAGGTTTTTGCCAGCTGGCTGGGACTTTGATAGGGACAGTTTTTGCTGGAGGTGATTGATAGGGACAGAAAGAGGCCTTAACCGCCCCCCTCTTGCTGTCAAGGGTTGGCAACCTTAAAAACTCAAAGAGCCACAAAAGTCTAGAAGCCCCCTGTTTAATTCTGGAGTCAGACGAAAGTCCAGTTCCCCCACTATAGAGTCTCCTCCTAGCATGGCATCCTTTTTCCTCTAACGGTCCTAACCAATAGCCCTATCAATTGTGGAGCTGACTGGTGTCAGGGAGCCGCAGCAGAGGGATGAAAGAACCACATGTGGCTCCAGAGTCACGGGTTGCCGACCCCTGTCTTAAGTCCTTATTTAAGCTTTCTTAATTTTAACTGTTTTTATATGTATCTTTTTATTTTTCTGTAAGCCACCCAGGGTCACATTTTGGTGAGACAGATGCGTATAAATCTAATAAAAAGTATTCAATAAACCAGATTAATGCAAATTCAGTAGAAGGGCTTTTTAAATACTATCCATATTTGATTGAACTTGCATCAGAAGCCTGTATAGTCAGACCTTTTGTTAGTTGCAAAGTCATGTCCAACCCATCGTGACCCCAACGTTCCTCCAGGCCTTCCTGTCCTCTACCATCCTCTGGAGTCCATTTAAGCTCACGCCTACTGCTTTGGTGACTCCATCTAACCACTCCATTCTCTGCCGTCCCCTTCTTCTTTGGCCCCCAATCGTTCCCAGCATTAGGCTCTTCTCCAGTGAGTCCTTCCTTCTCATTAGACAGACATTAACAGGGTTCAAAGGAGGTTCATCCACGTGTCCTTGAATGCATTTTGTAAGAACTTCTATCTCACCGTGGAAAAATATTCGCAAGTAGAGTACTAATGTTCTAGTCACCACTATATCCCTTTGAACACTTTAAATCTCCAGGTATTCTGGCAAAAGGTAATAGAAGCATGATTCACAAAATAGCCTACGTGAAAATCTAGCATTTACATACCAAATGTCTGAATTTGTGCAATACTTTGAAGCAGAAACCACATTACGATTTAATATGTGGGGTAAATTTTCTCTAAGAAAAGCATCACTTCTTTGACTGGCCCAACCTGCAGTTGGCATGGAAAATGGCCAGCTGATTCCTATAACTTCTGTTAGTTTTATGTCTTCTTTATTTCAGGATTTAGGTTAAGGTAATAAGAGAATCAGCATTTCTGTCTTTGTTCTTGTGGTCTAATGAAGAATATAATGATGAGATTTTTTTTTCTGCTATGTCTTCCATTATTCTTTCCTTAGGCCAATTCCAAGGGAGATTAGTTACACAGTTATGTTTTATCTCATACAGAACCTGGAGTTGCTAAGCTCATCGTGGTTCAGGTCAGGGGTGGGTTCTGGCAGGCACTACTGCTGGTTTGCTGCATGTGCATGGAAAGTGCAATTAAAATTGTTCTGCGAATGTGCAGAACTGAAAAACAAGATGGCGGTGCCTATGGTGCCACTAGGGGAACCAGTTCAGGGGTGTGGCAGGCCTGGATCACTGCCAGTTCCAGTGACCCAGGCTGCCAAACCACTACCAGTTTGTCCGAACCAGCCCGAACTCGTAGGAACCCACCACTGGTTCAGGTCCCAGAATGTACTTTTATCCATTATCAATGGGTAACCAAATCAATGTACAACATTCAGTTTTATTCCATGCCTTTATGTGCTCAATCTGACATGTGGAATAGATGGCATCACCACTAGATAGATAGTAACTGGCTTACTAACTGCATTCCATTGTAGTCCTCAAGGGAACTACATCAGAGATGGTATTCTGCTGGTTCTGACCAATTCACTCGAACTGGTAGCAGAAATTGCAGATGGCCATACCCACCCACTCTGGTTCTATGGCATCTCATTTAGGCCCTTTTTAAAGCAAAATGCATGCATGGAAGGTGGTGAGCATGCGCAGACATGGCACATGCGAGCGAAGCTAGTGCGCACGCTCACATTTGCAAACTGGTAGAGAAGTTAAGTGAATACCACCCCTGACCTACATCTACATGGAGAAAGATATGCTGTGGTCTATGCCTCAAGGTTCTGTCTTAGGCCCAATACTCTTCAACATCTTCATAAATGAGTTAGATGGAGGGATAGAAGGAGAACCTATTAAATTTGCAGACAACGCAAAGCTGGGGAGAATAGTCACCATTTTAGAAGGTATGCTCAAGATCCGGATGGAGCTTGAGAGACTTGAACACTGGGCCCTATCCAACAAAATTCAGTTCAATGGTGAGAAAACTACACTTAGGCAAGTAAAACCAAATGCACAGGTATAGTGGTGCCTGGATCAACAGCAGTACTGGGAGAAGGATCTTGGAATCCGTCTTGGGAGGGGGGTGTCATGTGACTGGGTGAGCGTGGCCAACTCAACACCACTCACATCAAGGGGTACCTCACCAGCCACTCCTTGTCATGCCCGGCCTCAATGTATCTATAGTTCTGTAAAAATGTTGTTCACCTTTTTTTGACTTTCTTATCTGCATACCAGGGGTGAAATTCAGAAGGTTCTGACAAGTTCTGGAGAACCGATAGCAGAAATTTTTAGTAGTTCAGAGAACTGGCAAATACCATCTCTGGCTGGCCCCAGAGTGGGGTGGGAATGGAGATTTTGCAATATCCTTCCCCTGGAGTGGGGTGGGAATGGAGATTTTCCAGTATCCTTTCCCTGCCATGCCCACAAACCCATGCCCACAGAACCGGTAGTAAAAAAAAATTGAATTTCACCACTGTGTGAGCCAGGAATGTACTGCAGCTGTCAAAAAAGCCAATGCAGTCCTAGGCTGCATCAACAGATGAATATTCACAATTTCAAAACAATATGTTCTTCTGGCTCTGGCACAATGTTCAGAGTGCAGAGTGGCTAATCTTTTCTCCCTCTCATAACCTCCCACTGCTTTGTCTACATCTTGCCCTGCCTGTTTCTTGCTTCATTTTTCACCCTGTTTCCTTCTCTATTGATTCCACCTTCTCACCCACTTCTATTGTCCTCCTCTGTTTATTCCCAATCTTCGGCACTCCATTTTCTCTGGTTGTATTATCTGTGTATGAAAAAATAGAGCACAAAAATATGTATATGTAACAGTGGTGGGATTCAAAAGTTTTTACTACCTGTTCTGTGGGTGTGCCTTTGTGGGCGTGGTATGGCTTTGTGGGTGTGGCTTTGTGGGTGTGGCTTTGTGGGCATGGCAGGGGAAGGATACTGCAAAATCCCCATTCCAAAGGTGGGTTCTGGCCTCCATCACTACCAGTTCAGTAGTAAAAAAATTTGCATGTGTGCACTTGCTTTGCTCGTGTGCACGCAGGATGTGCACTCTGCATGCGTGTGCATTTTCATTTAAAATGATCTGCACATGCGCACATTAAAAATGAATAAAAATTACATTTTTAATGTGAAGATTGTTCTGCGCGTGTGCAGAACAGAAAATCAAGATGTCGCTGCCGATTGTAGAACCGGTACGGTCACGTATCCACCGAAGTTACTACCTATTTAGCCGAACCAGAACGAATAGGTAGGAACCCACCTCTGCCTCATTCCCTCCCCACCCCACTAACCTGCTTTCCAGCTCCATTCTCCTATTCTGGGCAATAAAAGAAGATCAGCTGGGAGGCTGGGAGGCAACGGGGACGAGGCTAGCCTATTTGCTGGTTCTCTGAACTACTCAAAATTTCCACTACCAGTTCTCCAGAACAGGCTGAATCTCACCTCTGATATGTAAGTGTAGATTTTGATTGGGAAAAAACAAATCAGTGGGCATCTATATATTTGGAATGCAGACCCCAAACAGTATGCAAGATATGTAGTTAATACAGACTATACGGAAAATAGACAATCTTGATCTAAACGTTCATTAAGATTATTGTTCTATTTTTGGCAATATGAAAAGAAAAGTTACACAATTGCACTTTGAAATGGTCAGTTAAAAACAACAGAGTGCAAAAAAATGATTCCCATAGTAGGTATCTTTCATTTGGAAGATTCCTTACAATTAATTTGTAAAGTGCAAGAAACATTGTTTAGGATGTCGTCATCATCATCATCATCATCATCATCATCATCATCATCATTATTATTATTATTATTATTATTATTATTATTATTATTATTATTATTATTATCTTTCATGAAAGAAAAGCACACCAAGCATGTTTAGATATATTCTGAGTTGGTCCTATTGAGAACATGGTCCAAGAAAAAGTCTTGGACATACAATTAACCAGTCTCACGGTTAAACTCAATATGGTTTAGCCTGATTAGGGCCTATGTGTTCCAAACAACATGGTATATATGCAAAGGAAAAATTACTTTCTTGCTGAATGTATTTTTTTCCTCTCTTTTTTCTTTTTTTTCCCTTTTATGTAGTCCGAGAGCCTATGCACCAAAGACAAATTCCTTGTGTGTCCAGTCACACTTGGCCAATAAACTATTCTATTCTATTCTATTCTAGTCTAGTCTAGTCTAGTCTAGTCTAGTCTAATTATATTCTATTTCTACTTCTATTTTATTCTACATTCTACTGTACATTTTACTCTACTCTACTCTACTCTACTCCACTCCACTCCACTCCACTCTACATTCTACCTTATTCTATTCTATTTCTACTTCTATTCTATTCTACATTCTACTGTACATTCTACTCTACTCTACTCTACTCCACTCTACATTCTATTCTATTCTACTCTATTCTACTCTACTCTACTCTACTCTACTCTACTCTACTCTATGCTTTCTTCTCCACTCCTCTCCTCTATTCTATTCTACTCTACATTCTACTCTACATTCTACTCTACATTCTATTCTATTCTATTCTATTCATGGCACTCAAATTAAGTCTGAGACAGGTCATATGAACCTGGAGACAAATGAGCCATGGCCTTTGGCAAGTCCATCATAAAAATGGATTAAAGTTAGACCTCATGTGACATAAAAGCCTAATTTTCTAAGCAAGTTTTACAAAATGTACATTAATCACAGGCTGGGAATGATTTCTCCATAAAAGTCATCTTACAATAATTGGCTAATGTCTTAATAATGGAAGCCCAAGCTAGTATGCCATTGAAAGCCCCTTTCTCAGTTTCTGGGTATATTGCTCGGGTATAGAACATGCTTTTTATTCCCACTTTCCATCTTTTGTAAGTGTGCCAAATACTTGGATCCCAAGGCCCACTTTTTTTCCCAGGAACATCATCCTAGAAGCTTGTAGCATCTTGTTGTGACATGTAGGGCCACTTTGCTGTGCCCTGGCATGCTGCTGTTCCTAGTTTATACTGGCTCCATCTTAAAACAATCCATTATGATAGGAGGACATTCTGTGCTATCCTTCACAACTTGGACAGGCTCCATTGATGCACTCCATCTGGTTTAGTTTGCTGGCAGTAGGCAGTTCACAGCTGTGGGGCTCTTTATAATAGGACAGAAATATTCACATATTTTGTCTTTGATCTCATTATGTCTTTGTTTCCTTTCTAAGGTAGAATGATGGGAAATCAGATTTTAAAAGCAGAAAGCATATAGCTTTGCTGAAGTAGAAAGTTAGGATTTGTTATAATATGAGGATCTATATCTACAATATATCTATATCTATATCTATATCTATATCTATATCTATATCTATATCTATATCTATATCTATATCTATATCTATATCTATATCTATATCTATATCTATCTATCTATCTATCTATCTATCTATCTATCTATATCTAGCTATCTAGCTATCTAGCTATCTAGCTATCTAGCTATCTAGATAGATAGATAGATAGATAGATAGATAGATAGATAGATAGATAGATAGATAGATAGATGTGTGTGAAATATAGACACATACACATACACATACACATACACATACACATATATCAGTGGTAGGTTCCTATCAGTTCGGACCGCTTTGGTTGCACCGATAGTGGTTTGGTGGCCTGGATCACTGGAACTGGCAGCGATCCAGCCCTGCCACCACAATCCCCAAACCAGTTCTCCCAGTGGCGCCATAGGCACCGCTATCTTGTTTTTTGCTTCTGCGCATGCACACAGCAATTTTTATTGCACTGTGCATGCACACACAGCACGTGTCAAGAGCGCCCGCAGCATGGCCACAAGTAAACCGGCAGTAGTGACTGCCGGACCCCATCCCTGATATACATATACATATGCATACCAGTGGTAGGTTCCAGATCCCGTTCCAAACAGTACAGTTGGAATGGGACTGGTGTCACCCCATGGACGTGCACGGTATGCCCGCACATGCGCATGGTGCACGCATGCATTGTAGCTGTCAGCGACACTTCCGCAAGCCTCTGCGATGCTCCAGCTGCTCGGCGGAACGTTACTCAGGTGCTGTACGCACCGTGTGTGTGTGCGGAAGCGCCGAAGGCTTTAAATGACAGGTAAGGAGCTCGGGTGGGTGGGTGGGCCCTCTGGAGTATCGTACCAGAATGGTATCCAGTGCTCCAGGCAGGCTCCGGTACACCCGTACCGGGGTGTACCGCCTGCAACCCACCACCGATACATACATACCAGTGGTGGGATTCATTTTTTTTACTATCAGTTCTGTGAGTGTGGCTTTGTTGGCATGGCCTGATGGGAGTGGGAGGGGACGGTTACTGCAGAATCCCCATTTCCTCTCGATCAGCTAGGACTTGGGAGGCAGAGAATAGATGGGGTGGGACCAGTCAGAGGTGGTATTTACCGGTTCTCCGAACTACTCAAATTTTCCATTACCAGTTCTCCAGAACTTGTTGAATACCACCTCTGATACATACATACATACATACATACATACATACATACATACATACATACATCAAGGACAGATCTGGTTGATCTATAGACATGTCTGTGTTGCTGTAACTTGGTGATATTTCCTATCCTTTTCAAGATTAAATTAAACTAAATTCAACTAATAGATTCAAGTCATTCAAAACGCTCCAGGAGATGGTCTTTGAAAAACTTTAAAGAATACAGAATTAGATGGATCAATGATTCAGAAGCAGTTACTTATGTTTGTTTCACTCCATTGAATATTCGGTGTACATTTGATTGGTGGTTAAAATGGGTTACTCATGATCAGATGAATTCACAGTAGAGTAAGCCAAAAGTCAAGTCTAGGATTTAAAGTTCACTATATCGGTTTTTTTAAAATAATCACAAACTGATTGCTTAATAACTGGTTGCTGGTTGGTCATTGTTTTTTTCATTTTTGAAGAGAGGAACATTTGTCTTTTTTCCAGTCTTCTGTCATAGACGCAGAGAGCTGGAAGGAACCTGGGAGGTCTTCTAGTCCAACTAGGCAGGAATCCTTATACCATCCTGGACAAATTGCTATCCAATCTTTTCTTGAAAACTTCAATTGATAAGTCCTTCTCGCTGCCAGGAATTTCCTCCTTATTTCCAGGCTGGGCCTTCCTCTGACATGCTTCCACTATTTTTTTTTCTTGTCCTGCCCTCAGATGCTATGAATAATAAATTGACACCCTCTTCCCTGTGACAGCCCTTCAGGTATTAGAAGATTGCTATTATGTGGAACATCCCCTAAAACAAACTAAAAGCAAAACAAAACAAAAGGAGAAATGTTTCCCCTTTTGCAGCTGAGCATCCAAGAAGGGAAAGAGAAAGGGGAAGAGGAAAGACAAAGAAAAAGAAGGAAGGTGGGAAGAGAGCAAGGAAGGAAAAATAAGGAAAGAGGGGAAGGAAGAAGAAAGGAAAATGAAGAGGAAGGAAAAAAGAAAAGAAAAGAAAAAATGAAAGAAGGAAGGAAGGAGATTATAATGAGGGGAAGGTAGGTCTGAGGGAAGTCCTTCCTTAGCACTTGGCCACCACAGATGCCACAACACAAGTGACATTGTGATGGCCACGCCCACCCCATCCCCCCAAAGTCAAACCCAATACTGATGTGGTCCTCAATGAGCCAAGGTGGCGCAGTGGTTAGTGTGCAGTACTGCAGGCCCCTTCAGCTGACTGTTATCTGTAGTTCAGCGGTTCTAATCTCACCGGCTCAAGGTTGACTCAGCCTTCCATCCTTCCGAGGTGGGTGAAATGAGGACCCAGACTGTGGGGGCGATATGCTGACTCTGTAAACCGCTTAGAGAGGGCTGAAAGCCCTATGAAGCGGTATATAAGTCTAACTGCTATTGCTATTGCTACACTGCTGCTCTACCTTATCAAGGAGTAGGCTGTGATCTACTTCGTCAAATGCCTTGTTGAGTATACTATATCCATAGTATTTACTTGATCCACTAATTTAGTCACTTTATCCAAAAACGCAATAAGGTTTATTTGGCATGGCCTGTTTTTGACAAACCCATGCTGATTTTTAGTCATTACCTTGTTCATTTCTAAGTACTCGCAACCCCCCTACTTAATTATCTTTTCATGATTTTCCCAGGTATTCATGTCAAGCTTCTGTAGGTACCTGGATCATCTCCCCCGCCACTTTTTTGAAGATTGGAACTACATCAACTCTTTTCCAGTCCTCTGACAGTTTCCCCATGCTCCGGGAGCTGTGAAAGAATTTGTTCAGTGGTTTCAAGATCTCATTTGCCAGCTCTTTCAATATCCTGGGATGTATGCCCAGGCCCAGGAGATTTGAATTCATCCAAAGCAAATAGGTGTTCCCTTACCAAATCCTTTCCTATCATGACTTGCTTTCCTGTTCTATCTCCCACCAGTTGGACTATTTTTTTCTTTTTGTGTAAAGACAGGTGCAAAAAAAGGAATTAAGCAATTCTGCTTTCTTCTTGCAGCCAGTCAGCTTCTTGCCATCTTCTCCCATTAACATTTCACCCCTGGTACAATGGTTCTGAGATAACATCTGCCAGATCCTTCAGAACTGTGGGATGTAATCTGTCAGGTTGTGGTGATTTATATTCATCAAATGCTGTGGACATAGTGTACTTGGATTTTGGTAAGGCATTCAACAAAGTAAACCACAGCCAACTTCTTGGTGAACTAGAAAAATGTGGAATCAACACCACCACCACCAGATGGATTTGTAGCTGGCTGACAAATCATACTCAATGAGTAGTCCTTAATGGTACTACATCCATGAAGAGAAGTAAATAGTGGGGTACAACAAGGCTTCATCTTAAGCCCAGTACTCTTCAATTTCTTCATAAATACTTAGGTGAGGGAATAGAAGGGAAACTCATCAAATTTGCAGATGACACTAAACTGACAGGAATAGCCCATACCTCTGAAGACAAGATTGGGATCCCCCAAAAATCTTGAAAAACCTAACCAACAAAATGAATTTTAATGTGGAGAAAAGCAAAGTTTTACATTTAGGCAGGAAAACCCAACAATATAAGTACAGATTAGCTGAGACCTGGCTCAAAAACAGTAACTGTGAGTGGGACCTTGGAGTCCTATTGGATGATCACTTGAATATGAGCCAGCAATGTACAGCCACCATCAAGAATGCGAATAGAATCCTGGATTGTATAAACAGAGGCATAGAATCAAAAGAAAAATCTAAAGAAAAGAAGAATTAGGGGTGACATGACGGCAGTATTGCAGCATTTGAAGTGCTGCCACAAAGAAGACGGGGTCAAATTATTCTACAAAGCACCAGAGGGCAAGACTAGAAACAATGGTTGGAAACTAACCAAAGAGAGGAGCAACCTGGAATTAAGGAGAAACTTCCTAACAGTGAGGACAATTAACCAATGGAATAACTTGCCTTCAGAAATCGTGGGTGCTCCATCACTGGATGTTTTTTAAGAAGAGACTAGACAGTCATTTATCTGAAATAGTATAGGTTATCCTGCTTGAACAGGGCTAGAAGACTTCCAAGGTCTCTTCCTGTTCTGTTCTATCTGATTGGTGGACAATGGGCAAAGGGAAGTCCAGGGTGGAAAAGGACAAGCTTTCCTATGCTGTTTGCATGTGAAAATGTCATAACTGGCCTTTTTTTTTTTTTACTTCTGTACCCAAATTGCTTTTCAGTGAAATTATACTCTTGGATCTGATATTTGCAGTCACATAAAACAAGAGGAAATAGGGAACACAAAACAAATCATAATTCTGCTTCTACTCCTCAGTACCCCATCATGGTCAAGAGAGTTTGAAGACTTGGGGACCTAAAGTCACCCCTTTCAACACTATCAGCCTGCATTTAGTGCTTGTATGACTTTTGTATGGTTGCAGTTTTGATAATTAAAATATCTTTTATGATAACAGGAAAAGAGATAAAGGTGCTGCTTGTATAGCATAGCGATTTGAGCAGAGATTTCAAAACTGCTCTTGAATAGACTCCAGAATCCTTTGCAAAGTGGCAGCATTTAAATACTCTGTGTCAGCCATTGAATATGCAAGAGTTTATTAAAGCCAGTGCTTTAGAGTTGAGTGTCAGATCTTCCACCATGCGTCCTTTTACTTTCTGATAATCTTACATCACTGTTTCTCAACCGAAGTGACTTTAAGTTGTGTGGACTTCAACTCTCATTATCCTTCCCTGGAGTGGGGAGGGAATGGAGATTTTACAGTATCCTTCCCTCGGAGTGGGGAGGGAATGTGAATTTTGCCAATATCCTTCCCCTGGAGTGTGGAGGGAATGGAGATTTTACAGTATCCTTCCTTCGGAGTGGGGAGGGAATGTGGATTTTGCAATAACCTTCTCCTGGAGTGGGGAAGGAATGGAGATTTTGCAGTATCCTTCCCCCGGAGTGTGGAGAGAATGGAGATTTTGCAGTATCCTTCCTCTGGAGTGTGGAGGGAATGGAAATATTACAGTATCCTTTCCTCGAAGTGGGGAAGGAATGGGGATTTTGCAGTATCCTTCCCCCGGAGTGTGGAGGGAATGAAGATTTTACAGTATCCTTCCACCAGAGTGGAGAGGGAATGTGGATTTTGCAGTATCCTTCCCCTAAAGTGGGGAAGGAATGGGGATTTTGCAGTATCCTTCCCTTGCCACACCCACCAAGCCATGCCTATGGAACCAGTAGTAAAGATTTTTGAATCCCACTACTGGTAAGGAGTCTTCTTCAAGAATAAGGAGCCCTCCACCAAGGGGTTGGACTCTAAATGCAGCAGAAAAGTTGTCTCCTAGCGAGTGTTTAAACATGGAAAAAACCAAAAGCCAAAGAAAGAATTCATACTAATATATTAAGAAAGGATAACCAACTCAATCACAATTTTTGAAGAATAAAACAAGATATATTATCAAGGAGAAAATCATTTCACATCACTGCAGGACACACTAAGTTTCTGGAGCTCTGAAAAAGAAAATATGCTGAGGCCATATTGATCTTCGAAGGAACACTGTTCTACAAGGTAGGCAGCTCCAGAGAAAGTATCTTTACATTAAAAAAAAATCAAAACTTTCTTTTTAGTGTTGCTGCCAATTCTACCATAACAAACACACCAAAGAAATAGTTCAGCATCAAAGGTTCATGAAAGCCCCAACCTTCACATGGAATAGATTTAGATCCCTTCATTTTACTCTTGATAGAGGGGGAATCTATCCTGCTCCCCTTCAGAGTTCAGACATCATCTCTAGAACAGATCTGCCAACCTAAAAATTTAATGAATAAATAAATAAACTCTCCCTACTGAAAGGCCTATTTAAACCAACTCCCGCCCAAATAAAGTATGCAATATAGACAACATCAGTACAATATTTTGGGCAATCCAAATAATGCTTGAATGTGCTGAGAAAGTAGTGCAGGCAGTATCTGTATGTATGGGTAATATATATCATGTATGCATATAAAGCAAATATTGGTATTTACAAGCTATTCCCTGGCTCTAATCAGCAGTGAGTAGCGCGTTTTGGTACCACCGGTTCGCTGTGCACACATCCACCCACTTCATGCGCCTTTCATGCATGCGCCCGGCCTTCCATGCATGTGCTTTACATATGCGCATGCCTTCCGTGGATGTGCCTGGCCTCAAAAATGTGCCTAAATAGGACGGCATAGAGCCGGGGCATGTGGGTGGGCCCACCTACAATTTTCACTACTGGTTCAGTTGAACTGGTCCAAACCGGCTGAATTCTACCTCTGGCTCTAATATATATCACTGTTGTGAATTGCTTCATTAACTTCCCAATCCAAGTAGTCTCTCTCCTCTGGCTAATTTGCATGGCTCCAAAGGAGCTCAGGGTCAAAGTTCTTTTGAGAAACGCTGTTTTAATATTACGTTTCTGCAGGAATTGTTACTGGTATGTCGCTACATTTCCAGTCTGAATTAGTGTCAGTTCTGGGGCCTTATCAGAAGAATCAGTAATCAAGAGGCCATCATCCACTGATGCTCAGGATTAAGTTGCTGCCTCCATAGGTTGCATGCCAAGGTGTTACTCAAGAGAAGAGACTTGCTTGCAGTGCATTTGCTGTTTGGAAAAGCTGCTAATGGGCAGTACCCTCCTCCTAAATGCTGAGATTGCTGAAAGCTCTTGACAGTGATGGATCAGCTCTCATCTCGCCTTTCTGTCATGCTGCAAAAATGGAAGAACGGGAGAAAAGGAAGAAAAAGAAAGATGGAAATTAACTCTTTGGTCATGGGTTCTGCAGTTTTACAAGACAAGATAAAGCTGCTGTCCATACTGGGCTCAACTCACATGGGCCAAGTTCACTCCAGCCTGTCACATCCTTAGACTCCACAATGATTTATTGGACAAACCCTCAATTCCAAAAAAAACCACGTGAACCATTCTCTTCCACCATGGTAGGAATCAGACGTGAGGAAGGGTGAACGTAATTCCCCATCTCCTTGAGTCATTAAATTGCATCATGTTCATATATACAAACAGTGGCAAACAGGAGAGAAAAGAATTGTTTTAAACCTAAGAAACACAGGATAGAATAACAGGCATCGACACATTTGTAATTCAGTCTAACACAGATATAAACAACTGTAGCACACCCTAGTGAAGACTGTTAACTGTGACTGAAGCAGGGGATAGACAATAGTTGTAGAAGAATGAAACATGGTGAAGGAGACAGTGTTTCCCATTAGGTGCGCATCTTTCTTTTGTCCCCTGGTCTCTCTCATTAAATAGATTTGCGGACTTTCGAAACACAAGGCCCACCAGATGCAAAAGGACAATGAATATGCCACAAATAGTAATTGATTTCATACTGCCTTTAGCTCTCCAAGAGGGAGGGGGAATAAACATAAATATAAACGCACAGAGAGAGATGAAATCTCTAACTTTCTGGTCTGCCTAAAGTACATGCCTGAGCAACTCATTTCCTTTTGAAGGTTTTGGAAAAGTACTGTATTTTTCAGACTATAAGACACACCGCTGTATAAGATGCACCAAGATTTTGAAGAGGTAGGTAAGAAAAAATGTTTTACTAAAATATCAGCATATCTCAAGGATCATTCAAATGAGAGATATAAACTGTAGTGGAGAAGATGGATTGACTATATTCAAAATAAATATGGGACTAAGAAATTCCATATAGTTTATGACTGAAGAAACAAGGAATGATATAATCTGTTTAGAGCTAGCCTAGCAAAGAGGAGTTAAAGCTCAAAGGAAAGATGATACTAACTTTCTTTAAGTTTATTTTAGAATATCTTTGTTAAAGATTTATACGCTGTATTGGTTCTGGGAAGTCGGGGGGGAAGGTTGGGGGGGTGGGGTTAGGGTGGGGAGGACAGGGGAGGAGGTAGACATTTGTAAAAGTTTTTTTTTCTAAAATTTTCAATAAAAAAAGTGTGAAAAAAATGTTTTTGTCCTCCCTGGCCCCCAGGAACACTCTGCAGGCTTTGGCAAGGCTGGAGGAAGGCAAAAATGCCTGTTTTTGTAAAAACGGGCAGAAAATGGGCCATTTTTCACAAAAACATGTGCATTTTCCCCTTCCCCCAGCCCTGCTGAAGCCTGCAGAGTGCTTCTGGGGGCTGGAAGAAGGCAAAAACATCTTCGCTTTTGTAAAAAACGGACTGGTTTTTGATCATTTTTTGAAACAATGAGATGCGGGGTCAGGGCTTCAGGAGGCCAAAAATGGCTGTATTCAGTGTATAAGACATACCAACATTTCCACGTTCTTTTTTTGGGGGGGATAAGGTGTGTCTTCTACTCTAAAAATACGGTAATTTTGCAGGTATCTGTTATGCCTGTGAATGAATCTTTCAGTTGACATTACACTTTATATACAGTACATATCTATTCTGAATGCTATCCAATTGTTTTGTCGAGTGTCCAAAAGCTGCAGATGAGGGAAAGCTAGCTAGTTCTGTTTATAAAGATGGCAAACCACTGAAGGAAGCTAGCACCCACCCCTCTCCTAGGAAAATGAGATATTTGAGGAAATATTAAAAGAGTAGAATATTTCCCCTAAAAAGGAGGAAGAAACTCAGCCCCTCTCCTAGTCAGTGGGCCATTAAGGCCTGAGCCAATCTATTTTGCATAACAAAGATCTACCTCCTTCAGGCAGAGCCATAGTAGGGATTGTCCAAAGCACCTTCATTACACCATCAGCCAGCAAGGCTCAACCAAGCCTGGAACACAGACACCCTACAAAGTTAGCCCTGTCTATAGCCAATCAGAATACAACCTCAAATTCAAAGCTCAACAGAGGGCATAAAACCCAGGGACTCTCAGCATCTCTTCCCTTTTGAACCCAGGACCTCAAACCAGATGGTCATGTCCACCATTAAACCATCTTTCCAAGCAGTCTCCATGTTTCCAGTGTCTTTCTTCCCACTTGGGGCTGAACCCAGAAGGACATTTCTTCCAACACCACATGGGAGAAATCTCAGGGTATTTTTTGTTCTTTCTTTCTAGAAAGAGCAGCTTCAAAACAATTGAAAGCCCAGAAGTTAGGAAATACCGCCACACTTGTCCAGCTATTTCCCATTGAGCAGATTGGAAAGAGAACAACCGTTTCTGTGTTGCCGCTCCTGATATACGCAGAAGCTTTTTCCTGTTCTGATTCAGGATGAACACCAGTTGAGATGATTTACTTCCTTGTTGGTTTTGTTTATAGAAAATCTGTGGTTGTCTAAGTTGAGCAATGCAACTCTGGATTGTTGTTGTTAGTTGCGAAGTCGTGTCCAACCCATCGCAATCCCATGGACAATGTTCTTCCAGGCCTTCTACCATCCACCTGAGTCCATTTAAGCTCACACCTACTCTTGTGGTCCACCAGCGGTCTGCAGAGCTGGTAGCTGAGTCAGACAGTGAGGAGATTGAGGAGGAACATGGGCCAGTCCTGAAGTTTGGGGAAGGCTCAGACAAAGGCTCTGCATTGGAGGCAAAGAGGGCCCCAGGGTCATTTGGGAGTTATGTGCTGCCTCCGGAGCCTCCAGAGTTGGACAGCAGTGAGGCAGAAGAACAGGCTCCCCCTGTTCCCAGTGCGCGCATGCGCAGGGCTGCCAGAAAGCAAGAACAGTTAAGATAGAAGGGACAACTAGGATGTAAAGCTTGGAGGGGTTGGCCCCTCCCATAGGACATAAAGAATGAATATAATTCACAGCCTTTGAAATAAAAAGAGGATTTTTGGGACTAAGCGTGTGATTTTTACTGTATCAGGAAACCTAGGTCAGAACGCCTGCTGCTTCAGTGGCTCCATCCAGCCACCTCATTCTCTGTCGTCCCCTTCTTCTTTTGCCCTCAATCTTTCCCAGCATTGGGCTCTTCTCCAGTGAGTCCTTCCTTCTCATTAGGTGGCCAAAGTATTTGAGTTTCCTCTTCAGGATCTGGCAACTCTGGATAGTTTACAAGAAATGCAGGGAGTTTTTGTATTTCCAAAAATATGCATCCCTGCCTCATGCCGACATCTGGCACTTATGATCTGAATGCCCTCCCTCCAATCTTCCTTGCAAGGCCAACCTTAGCTCCCCTTCCCCAGATGCCTTCCCCTTCACTCCTACCAGCAACGCAAGGGGCCATTTATTCTGAGATATGAAACGCGGGTTGTTTCTTTATCGTACTTTAATGAAACCCCTGTTTATTCTAGGCTTTTAATTCTTTCCATCTATTATGTTTAGACAACTCATTAACAATCATTTGTTATCATTAGATTTCAATTTTAAACTCCTTTTCCCAAGGAAACAAGTCACTACTTTTAAGCATATTTGCATCATGAGCTACTCTGGGGTCCCTTGGCACCATTTGAAGCCGTTTCCACCTCAACAAACCCCAGCTTGTACCATTTGAAGCCGTTTCCACCTCAACAGCCCCCCCAGGTTCATGCCTTTCCTCTAGGCCTTCTTGTAAAGTATTAGGAAAGAAGGACCACAAAACGCTTCACGACACTAATTTAAACACTTTCTTGCTGACTCTTATTCCCAGAGTCCCTTAGGGATACAGCCAACCTTAGGGGTTCAGACACAATTGGCCATTGCATACTTCAAATGCAGTAGATCCTGCATTGTTCTTACAAACCTTACCACACACAATGCAGGAAATGTAGGAAAGGATGAACCTCTGCAGAAAGAAAGAATAATGCAGACTCCAAAAAAAAAAAAAAAAAAAAAAACCAAATTCTATCATTTTTGTTGTTGTTGCTGGCATAGAATTGGATGAAATCTGGACATAAAAGATCTCTTAAAGGTACTGGATCAGCAGTGGTAACAGCGGCAAAGGATAACCCCACAGTCTCGTTCATGCAGTGCTGAAGTGGCAAATATACAAAACCAGATCACATGCACCATTTTCAGCCTTCATGTTCAATTGTGCAATGAAATTATACACAACATGGTGTTGGAAGAAATGTCCTTCTGGGTTCAGTTCCAACTGGGGAGAAAGACTGGAAACATGGCGGCTGTTTGGAAAGATGGTTTTAATAGTGGACAGGATCACATGGTTTGAGGTCCTGGGCAAAAAGGGGAAGAGATGCTGAGAGTCCCTGGGTTTTATGCCCTCTGTTGGGCTTTGAACCTGAGCTTGTATTCTGATTGGCTGTCAGACTCCCATGGGGCCATGCAGGGGCAACTCTGTAGGCTGTTCTGAGTCCCAAGCTTGGTTGAGCTGTTGCTGGGTGATGATGTAATGAAAGGGCTTTGGGATTCCTATAATGGCTCTGCCTGAAGGTGGTAGAACTTTGTTATGTAGAATAGACTGGCCCAGGCCTTAATGGCCCATTGACAAAGATGGTTTCTGCCTCCCTTTTAGGGGAAATATTTTAATATTTCCTAAAATATTTCATTTTTCTAAGAGAGATGTGGGGGCTAACTTTCTACAGGACTTTAGGAAAAAATAGAAACACTGCCTTTTTCCATCATCAAATAACCCATCCTTACTGCCTCTCTTTAGAAACTGTAAGCAAATTCTATACAGGCATACCTTAGAGACAATAGATATATAGCTTTGAGCTTAAGCCTCTGTACAGAATTCCTATAGAAAAATTTGGACAATTGTCTGTCTGGGAGGAAGGGATCAAAAAACGGGCCCATATTTTATCACCGTGGATGTGGCTCAGCCACTTCTCAGTTAACACACAGAAAAGGAAACATTTCCAAAGGTACTACTGTGTTCTTCAATTCCCCACACAAAATTGTGTTGGAAAGAGTGAGGTTCTCTTATTCCCAAATGACACTTTGGAACCAAAATGAATGGCCTAGACCAGTGTTTCTCAACCTTGGCAACTTGAAATCCTGTGGACTTCAACTCCCAGAATCCCCCAGCCAGCATAGCTATTCTGGGAGTTGAAGTCTACAGGACTTCAAGTTGCCAAGGTTGAGAAACACTGGCCTAGACTGAGCTTGGGGACATGGTGGCTCAGTGGCTAAGACGCTGAGCTAGTCGATCAGAAAGTCGGCAGTTTGGGATTTCTATTCCTTACGACCACAAGGGAGCCCAGGATTTTATGTTGCTAAATGAGAAGTTCGTTACGTGAGTTCTGCCTCATTTTACAACTTTTCTGGCCACATTTGTTAAGTGAATCACTGCAGATGTTAAATTAGTAACATGATTGATAAGTGAAACTGACATACCCATTGGCTTTGCTTGTCAGAAGATTGCAAAAGATTATGTTGGATAGCCATTTGTCTGAAAGGGTATAGGGCTTCCTGCCTAGGCAGGGGGTTTGGACTAGAAGACCTCCAAAGTCCTTTCCAACTCTGCTATTGTATTGTATTGTATTGTATTGTATTGTAACATGACTGTCGGACACTGCAACCGTCATAAATATGAAGCAGTTGTCAAGTATCCAAATGTATAAATCACATGACCATGGGGATGTTGTGATGGTCATAATATAATAGTATGTATGTATGTATTATGTATGTATGTATGTATGTATGTACATGTCTATATCTATATCTATATCTGTCTCTGTCTCTGTCTCTGTCGCTATCTATCTATCTATCTATCTATCTATCTATCTATATACTAGTTATTATTATATATATATACTGTATAGTATTATATTATATCAAGAGGCCTGGGTCAGTCTATTCTACCTAACAAAGTTCTACCTCCTTCAGGCAGAGCCATAATAGGAATTGCCAAAAGCCCTTTCATTACATCATCACCCAGCAAGAGTCAACCAAGCCTGGGACTCAGGATAGCCTACCGAAATGCCCTTGCAAGTGCCCCGTGTGAGTCTGACAACCAGGCACCCTCAGCATCTCTTCCCTTTTGAACCCAGGACCTCAAACCATATGATCCTGTCCACCATTAAAACCATATTTCCAAACAGTCTCCGTGTTTCCAGTCTTTCTCGTCACTTGGAACTGAACCCAGATGGATGTTTCTTCCAACAGCCCAATGTCAAAACCACTCAATTCTCTCTAAACAGTCTTCTGTTGGTTCAAAAGGCCCAAATATCTGGCTCCTATGGTTTTGCTGTTCATCCAACTAGGTTAACCCATGAGTGGGAGTTATTCTAATTTGAGAGTAATTTGGGGACAAAAAAATCCAGCACAGATCTCTGTGATACATGATGGGGAACATGCATATATAATGATAGAAAGGTTCATTCTTGTGGTACTTTTTTTTTCTAATGAGAGGATTTCTAAGACATAACATTGGAGCTAGAAAAAGAAGCAGAACATTTCCCCCCCCAATGTTATTTGTCTGTTTTCAGACATGCTTTCAGAAGGAATGTTATGAAAAGGAGTGAGGAGTAAAAAGGGAAAGACACAGGAGGCAAAACAAAAAAAAATGAAATTAATCTATATCAACTTCATTCACTATATCTTTCCATGTATAAGTTTATCAACAGAAGATAATTTTTGTAGCTCAAGATTGAACTGTGTCATCTTCAGGTCCTCAGGGCTCTGATGATGTTACCTAGCTTGGTAATAAAACATCTGCAAGAAAATAACCAAGCTCAGACAGCACCAAGAACCCCACACTGTAAGTTTATTATTGAAAACTGTCCTTGCTTTCAAATACTGATCCATATGTGGTTCTAAAGAATTGTGTATTCCAGTGTCCCTCATTCCTATTATAATTATAATTTTGCAATTCATTCTGTAATATGTTTGTGCTGTGTGAACGTAATATATAAACCCAAAGAAGTTCTTTTTTTAAAAAAAATATTCAGTGTCTTAATTTCTTTCCTAAGTTCAATTTTCTTTGCATTTTTTTGGTTGAATTGGAAACTGTTTCAATTTATTCCTTGCTGCTGTGATACACAAACACAGAGAGAGGGGAGGGAGAAAGAGAGAAAGAGAGAGAGGGAGAGAAAGAGAAAGAGAGAGAAAGAGAGAGTGTGTGTGTGAGAGAGGGGGGAGAGGGGAGAGAGAGAAAGAGAGAGAAAGAGAGAGGGGGAGAGGGAGAGAAAGAGAGAGAAAGAGAAAGTGTGTGTGTGTGAGAGAGAGAGAGAAAGTGAGAGAAGGGGAAGGAGGGAGGGAGGGAGAGAGAGAGAGCCTTGCACTCAGATCTTATAGTGTTTTGCCTCCGTTTATTCTTCCATGCAATTGGGCTTGTATTACACAGTTGTTGGTACAGAAAACATGTGGATACAATGGCTGGCTTCCTGCTGTGTATCTCCTTGCTCTATGAAAGCTAGAGAATTAAGTTTTTTTACATGAAAGTTGGGACTTTAAAAAAAATTGTAGGAAATTAGCATCTATCCCCTCTCCTAGGAAAATGAGATATTTTAGGAAATATTAAAAGGGCAGACTATTTCCCCTAAAAGGAGAAATAGAAACTCAAGAGAGGCAGAAATTCATCCCCCCCCCTCCATACTTTTGTTAATGGGCCATTAAGGCCTGAGCCAGTCTATTCTACATAACAAAAATCTACCTCTTTCAGGCAGAGCCATTTCACTGCCCTTCATTGCACCATTCACCAAATTTCAACCAAATTTAGCACACAGACAATCTACAAAGCTAGCTATGACCTCTGACACAGTGGTGGGTTGCTAACCGGTTTACTACCAGTTTGCTCGTGCTCACACTCTCACTTGCACTTACAACACAGTGTGCAAGTGAGCACATGCATGCGCACAAGCGTTCGGACAGGTGAGGGGAGCCTCCCGCCGCCGCCACTACTGGTTCAACCGATCTGAGCCGAACAGGCAGCAACCCACTTCTGTTCTGACAGCAAGCAATCGGGATACTTTTCCTGTGCTCCAGGAAGTTCAAAGCCCAGCGAGGGCATAAAACCCAGGCACTCTCAGCATCTCTTCCCTTTTGAACCCAGGACCTCAAACCATGTGGTCATGTCCACCATTAAACCATCTTTCCAAGCAGTCTCCATGTTTCCAGTGTCTTTCTTCCCACTTGGGACTGAACCTAGAAGGACATTTCTTCCAACACTTGATAATGCACCCTCTGAATTGGACTGCAGTTTTGTCAACCCAATGATTCTTTTGAGACCTGTGAGGATTATAAACTGCTGTTTTCTACAACGGAGAATAACACCATTTCCAGGTCGCAACTGTGAAGAATGTTCCCATTATATCATTATGGAAAGAGCAAGAGGACACAACAGCCCTGTCTAACCAGGGTGATCATTCTTTTGCTTTTGTTGGAAGAAATGTCCTTCTAGGTTCAGTTCCAAGTGGGGAGAAAGACACTGGAAACATGGTGGCTGTTTCGAAAGATGGTTTTAATGATGGACAGGATCACCTGGCTTGAAGATGTTGGGTGAAGACAAGAAAAAGGGCAGAGATGCTGAGAGTCCCGGAGTTTTATAACCCTAGGATTTTGAATTTGAGCTTGTATTCTGATTGGTTGTCAGACTCCCATGGGGCCATGCAGGGACAACTCTGTAGGCTGTCCTGAGTCCCAAGCTTGGTTGACTCTTGCTGGGTGATGATGTAATGAAAGGACTTTGGGATTCCTATTATGGCTCTGCCTGAAGGAGGTAGAACTTTGTTATGTAGAATAGACTGGCCCAGGCCTTAATGGCCCATTGACAAAGATGGTTTCTGCCTCCCTTTTAGGGGAAATATTTTAATATTTCCTAAGATATTTCATTTTTCTAGGAGAGGGGTGGGGGCTAACTTTCTACAGGACTTTAGGAAAAAATAGAAACACTGCCTTTTTCCATCATCAAATTACCCATCCTTACTGCTTCTCTTTAGAAACTGTAAGCAAATTCTATACAGGCATACTTTAGAGACAATAGATATATAGTGTTGAGCTTAAGCCTCTGTACAGAATTCCTATAGAAAAATTTGGACAGTTGTCTGTCTGGGAGGAAGGGATCAAAAAACGGCCCATATATCCTACACTCTTGTGAAAGGCTTCAGACTTGCCTTCCACCAAACATCTCCTTTCTTCATCAAAGCCATCCCTACCTGACCCCACCTTCTACCAAGAGTGGGATTCTACTGGTTTGGAGCCGTTTGGGTGAACCAGTAACTCCGCCAATCAGCTGCCCTTGGAAAGAGCAGATTGCTACACGAATCAGCTGTGTTACTCCTCCGAAGAAACCTGGAAGTGACGATTTCTTCAAACTGCACACATGCGCAAATCACACAATCACCGAACTGGTTGTTAAACCGATGGGGATCCCACCACTACCTTCTATCCTTATTGCCAGCACCCAAGTGAGGCACCCACTCTTCCTGCAGATTAAAGGGACTGCTCAGAGCAGCAAGACACCATTAAAACCCAAGAGGAGAAGTAGACAAACCCAGCCGCAACAACACACACAATCCCTGAACTTCTTAAACAACAAGCCAAGCAGAATTTTCTTGGAAGGAGCCACATCAGCTGCCCTTGGAAACAATTAAAACAAACAGGACAGAGAAAAACTCGCGGTGGGGAAATAGGGGAGGGGAAATGGGGGGGGGAGACAAGACTTCCGTGCTCCAGCTACAGCCGTGCCAGCTTTTAGTGGGCAGCTGAATTCCCCTTTACCCTCCCCGTCAGATACAGGGGCAGTTCAATTACTATTCTGGCTGGTGAGTCTCCTGGCCCTTCTTTTAATGTAAGGTTATTGTAATTGATATGCAGGTAATTGATAATGTGTTACGGTGAATAATGTCTTCAATTTTCTGCTAAATCCCATTTTTGTAGCCATCTGGGCTCCTCCAACTGCACCCCTGGGAAGCTGAGTAATAGATAGTAATTATTCTCAAGTCATTTACTTTTTCAAAGTGTTTAGTGCTTATCTGTTTTACAATTAAAATGGAAACGACCCTGATTCACTTCCTTTCTTTTTTATTTAAATAGCATTCACACACATACACACACACGCACGCACAACTCCCATATATCCTCCAGTACCAACAAGAAGTGTTTGAATGATGTATATGTAGACATAGACACACACACACAAGGGCACATGGGTGTGCAAAAGTCATCCCTTCCCTTTGTAAAAGAGATGCTTTAAGTTCACACCGCAAACAGCTAGCCCTATAATCTCACACAATTTACTGCATATATTGCTCAACAGAGATAAATAGACATTATTGGTAGCGATATATACAATACTTCGCTTGGGGTTTTATTTAAAAAGAAACATTCCCTTATCTTTGATGATTTCAAAAATGAGGCTGAAGCCAAACTGGGGAACTGGTTGTGGGGTTGCATGTACCCTGGAAGACCGAAAGCAAGTTTTCACATGTCTTAAAGCAGATTTATTTTATGTTGGACAGACTGTATGTATGTATGGCACTCAGTGTATAGTATTTGTATTTATATGGCATTTGTATTTGCTACATTCAGAGAGATGATCCATAAGATTTGATCCGTAGCTCTTTTCCATTTTTTAAATTATCACCTTATCATCTTTATTTTGTCCCTGTTTTACTTTGGGATTGAAATTGGGGAAGGTTTTGGAATTGTGAATGCCATTTAAAATGGTAATATTATCAGTCACCAAGCCATGCTTCCTGTCCATGTGGAAAAAATGTGCCCATCACTTAAGTATCAAAATGAAAAGATGATTAGTCAAACGTTTTGTTTCAAATGGTTTAAACTGAAAATACAAGGAGTATTTTGAAATGGTAGCTCCTTTCATATTGCTTTTACTTTCTATTTTATTTGGTTGTTGGTTTATCTTTTTTTTTTAATAAGCAGCCATAGGAATGCAGTGGTCTTCGAAGGGGCCTAAAAACATGAAATAACAATAGTACTGTGTTTTCCCCAAAATAAGATAGGGTCTTATTTTCTTTTGACCCTTGAAATAAGTGCTTGGCCTTATTTTTGGGGAGGTCTTATTATTTTTGAGGTGCAGGAGGCGGCGAGTGTGGTCACCTCATGGCTGCTGCTGTGTTGCAATATTTTGGGGAAGGGCTTATTTTTGGAGGAGGGCTTATTTTAACTCATGCGCTCAAAAGCCCGATTGGGATTGTTGTCCAGGGAGGTCTTATTTTGGGAGAAACAGGGTAATGGAAATTAGGACTATGCCAGAGCCTGAATTCCAAGGCAGATTAGATTAATTCTGAAGAGATTTTCATTTACTCCAGGATGCAAAGCAGTGGTGAGATTCAGCCAGTTCGCAACTATTCGGGAGAAGTGGTTGTTAACTTTCTAAGCAGTTCGGAGAACCGGTTGTTGGAAGAAATCTCATTTTGTTTTTTCCCACTTTACAAGGCTAATCCTGTAAGAAAGGCAGGAAGGAAACATTCTTGGTGTTGTTTCTAGTCTAATCTTTATTGCCCTGCTTACAGAAACTGCCTCTCCAGTTAACCCTTATTACATTGTAATAGCTAAGGCGAAGTGGCCATTGACCTAAGTGACATTGAGTTGGCCACACCCACCCAATCACATAACCACCGAGCCACGCCTACAGAGTTGGTCATTAGGGCAGAGAACCAGTTGTTAAATTATTTGAATCCCACCACTGATGCAATGTGGACACTAACCCATCCATTATTACTTTTGCTCTCATCAAATTTCCTCTCCTGATCTGTTACTTGAAAGTAGTGCCTTAAAGGAAAAATGAGATAAGGTTTGTGGCTTTAAAATATAGCAAGGAGACCCTGGATTCGGTGACTGATGGTTCTTGCAAATTACCAATCCCATCAAAGGATCTTGAAGAGCGATTGTGGGAGAGAAATAAATGGTTTCCCATTCTTTCATTCTTAGAAAATGTATATTGATATTTTAAATTGCTTTATCAACTGCCTTCTGACAATTTTACTGTATGGAAAAGTTAATTAATTAATCTTTACCCTCAATCTTACAATCCCTCCTAAAATACACAAAACACACGTTATTTCCTTTGCAAAATCTCCTGTCATTTTATAGCACTAGCAATAGCACTTAGATTTATATACCGCTTCACAAGGTTTTACAGCCCTCTCTAAGCTGTTTACAGAGTCAGCCTATTGCCCCCAACAATCTGGGTCCTCATTTTACCCACCTCGGAAGGTTGGAAGGCTGAGTCAACCTTGAGTCAGGTGAGATTCAAACTGCTGAAATGTCGGCAGCTAATAGTCAGCAGAAGTAGCCTGCAGTACTGCATTCTAACCACCACGCCACCCTGGCTCATGTTATATCTAACTATATTTTTAAAGCCTCAAAGATGTAGCTGGCTCTTTTAAGACCTTGCAATTACCTTTGTCCACTATGGAGTCAAAGGCTCTAAGCCAGGAGTGTCAAACTTGATTTCATTGAGGGCCGTATCAGGATTGTGTTTTTACCTCAGGGGCTGGGGTGGGCGTGGCCAGCTTGATGTCACTCCTCTGAGCTCCGTTTCACTGGCAGAGGGTGGCAGGAGACCATTGCAGCTGAAAATGGATCCTGAAACAGTCGCACACGACCCTCCTGAGCTCCATTTTCGCTGGCAGAGGCATGCGGGCCAGTCCATTGCTGTTTTTAGTGTAGTCCCACGGGCCAGATCTAAGCACTTCATGGGCCGGACCTGAGTTTGACACCCCTGCTCTAAGCTCATTGTTGAGCTGGCAGAAATTACACCAGCATGAAATCTGCATATCCTGCCCATGTACATATCCGGCTTCTCTGCATGTGTTCTTGATCAAAGCAATTGATGGAGTTCTCCACCTTGGCGACCCTCCATACTCACACATCTCCGCTATATCTGCCAATCACAGCACTACTGCAGATATAAAGTGTGTTTCGCCTACCCCATTTTATCGTAACACAGGTTTACTCAAGTATAGTATTTTCTTTAAAAAATGTGTCAGTTAATGGAATTGAATCCCTGTGGTGAGAGAAGCTCTTACACCTGACTTTTCTCCATGCCCTCCTTCCATTTTAATCCAGCTTCATTTCCCCTTTCACTGAGTGTCATCTGCTACTGAGGAAAATAACCACTTGAATGTGTGGCAAAAGGAGACTGGATGAGTTTAAGTGGATATTTTGGACAACAGATTTAACCATCTGTCAAGTTGCCTGACTAAAATGCTCCATGCTGTGACCTGTTAGGGGGGATATTTCTGAACACGAATTTTTTTTTGAAATATCATAAGAAGTCTGTGCAAAAATCTCCCAGTTTTCATGCTTGGAGAAACATGGGCGAAGCCATAGGTTCACCATAGGTTCTCAGTGCTCCTGCTTGGATGTCCAACCTCATTCTATGGCAGGGGTGTAAAACTGGATTTCTTTGAGGGCTGGATCAGAATTGTAGTTCTCCTCTACAGGCTGGCAGGATGAGGGCAGGATGGATGCCTCCTGCAGCACCCTATTGGCAAAAATGGGGAGTGGGGAGTCTGTGCATGGGCCCTCTGTGCCTCATTTTCACCCTCCATGGCCTCCTGCAACACTCTCCAGCTGTCTTCGACCCTGTTTTTTGGCCCATTTTCAGGCTTTTGGGGGGGCTGTTTTGGCCCATTTTGGGGTGGCAGAGTGCTGCAGGAGGCCATGGAGGGTGAAAACGAGACACAGCGGGGCTGCACAAAGCAGGTTTTAGCCACGAGAGGCACCACTGGGCGATCCTTTGATATTTCCTTGCTGTCCCCGTGGGCCAGATTTAAGCACCCCGTGAGCCTTGAGTTTGACACCACTGCTCTATGGCCTTCCTATATGCCTGTAATTTGTCAGTTGAGCTCATGTGAGTGGAGGAGCTGCAAGAGATGAGAGAGTGATCAATAAATAAAGGGTGAACTCCATTCTTGGTTAGTGCTGCACACTTAGTAGGAAGCGTTTATGGTCAACAGCATCCAATCTAATCCCCACATAACAGACACAGTGGCGTAGGAATAGGCCAGATGGCATACGCACTCTCACACACAGAGATCAAAGTTACAAAACTGGTAAAATGTATGGCCATGCAACTCCTGGTTGACAGAAGCAATAGAATACATGAATGTAATACATTCATTGGTAACCAAAGTAGCAAGATGCAGCTGACAAAGCCAGTTTTAAATGACTTTCTGGGCAGTACAGGATTCACACTTTCTCAACACCATTAGATCTTTTATTTAAAACCTAGGTCTACCATATTAAAAAAATAGTACATTGCTCTTTCAATAGATTGCTAAATCCATGCGTAGGTAAGATTTGATAAGTACCCTATTTTTGGAGTATAAGATGCACCAAGATTTTGAAGAGGCAAAGCCCCAGGATCACTCTGAAAGCCTCCTAAAGGCTCTGCATGGCCATTTTGGTGAAGGGGCGGGGTTTCAGGAGGCAAAAAATGCTGTATTCAGTGTATAAGACACACCCAGATTTTCAGCCTCTTTTTTGAGGGAAATAGGTGCATCTTATACTCCAGAAAATATGGTACATTTGAAAGTACCAGCCTGGCATTGTGGAGAAAGGATTATGAAGAGATGCAAGGCATAACAACAACAGCCTAAAGAGTTCAAAAATTGCTAGTCCCAATAAAGGTAAAGGTGCCTCTCACACATATATGCTAGTCGTTCCCGACTCTACGGGGCGGTGCTCATCTCCATTTCAAAGCCAAAGAGCCAGCGCTGTCCAAAGACATCTGCGTGGTCATGCAGCCAGCATGGCTAAATACCAAAGGAGCATGGAACCCAGTTACCTTCCCATCAAAGTTGGTTCCTATTTTTCTACTTACATGTTTTACGTGTTTTCGAACTGCTAGATTGGCAGAAACTGGGACAAGTAATGGGAACTCACTCCATTATGTGGTGCAAGGGATTCAAACCACTGAATTGCCGACCTTTTGATCGACAAGCTCAGCATCTTAGCCACTGAGCCACTGCATCTCTTATGCTAGTCCCAATACCTCATGGCTAAAGCATGCCAGATTGTTTCCCATACCAAATATTGTGTTGGGAGAAGCAAAACCTATTTGAAACAACTCAGACACTGAGCTTTCCCACCCCCACTAAAAATGACCACCCTGTCTGTACCTTGCCTCCCCTTGCCTCTCACCATCACAACTCCCCCCCCCTGCCCTCTCCCCTCTCTCATGGCCTAAGAATGATCCCACTGTTGAATTGCTAGGAAGCTTTTCTCTAACATCCAGTCTGTATCTCTCTTCCTGTAATGTGACTCCATTATTCTGTGACCTGAACTCTGAAATGACAGGGAACAGGTGTTCAGCTTCTTATATATGACATTGTTACAGGTATTTGAAGAGTGTTCTCATATCCTGTGCAGAGCCATTCTGGAATAGAGAGGGCATTGCAAATCTTAGTCACAAATAAATGAAATTAAAATCTGTTCAGGACCAAACTGTCCCTACTCCTTCCATCACTCTTTATAGCAGGAGTCACCAACTTTTCGGACTAAATTCATAATTTTAAATCCAATGGACCAGAGGTGGGTTCTTACTCACTTATTCAATCTGTAGAACTGGATGAGAATTTTATTCTTTCAGAGGATAAAAATATTCAATTGAAGATACAGAAAGTTGTATTCAATTGTCATTAAATATTGTGAAAATTTTGACAGTGGACCCAGTCATTCAGAGCTGCCAAGTGGAGGCCAAACGGCTCAGTCTGTTTTGGCAGGGGGAAGGTCAGGGGTTGCTATTCTCAGTTGCCCAAATGACTTCTTCCTCTTCTAATTTATGGATCTAAATATCCCCTGTGAAATTTATTTCCTTTACCTTTTATTTATTTCTTTACTAGCCTATAACCTGGTGTTGCCCGGGTATTTATTTATAGGGGAAAAATGTCCAGACCAAATGTAATTTCTAATGTTGGATTTTCCCCCTTACCAGGCCTTGTGGAGTACTGTGAAGCTGTAACCATAGGAACTCCACTGCACTGTACAGTAGAAGCCATTTTACAGCAGTACAGTAGAAGTCATTTGAAGGCACAACAGGCTGTATCTTAACAGAACACACACTCCAAGGGGGTTTTACGGGTGTTCTACCTTTACAATATTTTTCTCCAGACAGTAAGTCATCTGTGTACCAAGTTTGGTTGAAATTGCTCTAGGCGTTCCATAGTTATGCTGGAACACACACACAAACACACACACGGATTGCCAACTCACAAACTATAACTTTGGATGGTTAACATAGATAAAAAAGGAGAAACAAAAGCAACAGAATAAAAACAATGCAGAAAAAAAACATAACAGAACCAAGACCAGTCTACCATCCATTCCATTTGAAATCACTACAGATAGGATCCTTCATCCCCCTGTCTCAATGCCTAAAGGAAAGCAGCAGGGGTGAAATTCAGCTGGTTCTGACAGGTTTTGGACCACCGATAGTGGAAATTTTGAGTAGTTTGGAGAACCGGCAAATACCACTTCTGGCTGGCCCTGCCCCCATCTATTCTCTGCCTCCTGAGCCCCAGCTCAGGAGGAAATGGGGATTTTGCAGTATCCTTCCCCTGCCTCACCTACCAAGCCACGCCCACAGAACTGGTAGTAAAAAAAAATGAATTTCCCCACTGGAAAGCAGGCTTCAGATTCTTTTGGAACACCAACAGAGGTGGTTCTAAACCTCAGGGGGACTGATGTTCCAGAAAACAAGTGTGATTACAGAGAAAGCAATGCCTCCTGAATCTCACAAAATGACACCAAATTATAGAAGGGACCTGGAACTTGTAAGATTATGTGAAATGGGCCGAACCAACTGGAGAGAGACAGACCCACAAGTATCTTGGATCTGTGCCATAAAGACCTTTATAGGTAGTAACGAGACCTTGAACTGCAACTGAAAGCACAGTGGGAGACAGTGAGACTTACAAAGTAGTGCTGTTAATAGAGAAATGGGATTTAAAAAATAAGAGTTTTAAGACATTTTTGAAAAATCTACTGCATCTATTTAATATAATTTAATTTAAATTTATTTAAATTTTATTTAAAAAGGCCCTCTTAAACTGAACTTGGATTCTTCTGAACATGTTGTTTTTATACTACCCATGTCTGTCTGTCCCTCCCCCTCCCCCTCTCCCCCATCTTGCTTTCTGGTTTCTGGTGCATGCATGTGTGTCAGTGAACTAGTCTTCATATGCACTGGAGAACAAGAAACTTGAAGACCAGGTGGCCGGCACATGCATGCACACCAGCCAGCTAGTCTTCAGGTTTCTGGGGCTCCGGCATGCACAAAGATTACCTGGCTGGCATGCGTGCATGCACCAGAAACCAAAAGATCAGCTGGCTGGAGTGCATGCATGCACCAGAAACCAGAAGATCAGCTGGCTGGTGTGCATGCATGCACCGGAAACCAGATCAGCTGGTGACAGTGCACGTGCCCACACAGAGGGCTCTGCATGCCACCTCTGGCACATGTACCATAGGTCCACCATCATGGGTCTAGATAAACCTGGAGATTCTTTTCTAGAGGAATGTTTCCAAGCCTCATAAAGTTTAAGATGTGTGGACTCCAACTTCCAGAATTCCCTAAAGAGCATGCATTGTTCCTGCATGAGAGAACTTTAACTAAATGAAATGGTAGCAATCAGTTATTAGCAAAGCATCTCTCTTCTTTTGGCCCCTCTCTCTCTCTCTCTCTCTCTCTCTCTCTCTCTCTCTCTCTCTCTCTCACACACACACACACACACACACACACACACACACACACACACTCTGTAAGGTCTTGCCTGTCCAATCTTCCCAAGAAAGCAGGACTCTTGAAACTGCAGTGGTTCCAAAAGGAACTTTTATTGAAAGGTTTGTGATAACAAGAGATCTAGACAAGAACTGGAGCTTCTCATGTAAAACCAGCTATTTAAAGCAATGCTAACCAAAACCCTGTATTGCTAACTAGGGCATACAAAACCTTTGCCAGACCAATTCTTGAATACAGCTCGTCCGCCTGGAATCCATACTGTTTATCAGACATTAACACAATTGAGCGGGTTCAGAGGTATTTCACGAGAAGAGTCTTCCACTCCTCTTCTCACAATAGAATTCCCTATGCCACTAGGCTTGAAATTTTGGGTTTGGTCAATCTGGAACTGTGCCGCCTGTGGTCTGATCTAAGCATAGTACACAAAATTGTCTGCTACAACGTCTTGCCTGTCAACTTCTTCAGCTTCAACCACAATAATACTAAGAGAGGTCAATTCCTGGAATGCTCTACCCAACTCTGTTGTTACAGCCTCAAACCCTCTCAGCTTAAATCTCAAACTGTCTACCATGGACCGTACCCCATTCCTAAGAAGTCCGTAAAGGGGGCGGGCGTAAGTGCACCAGAGTGGCTACTGTCCCTGTCTTACTGTCCCCATTTATCTGTATTTACTTCCTTTGTTCATGGTTATGTTCATATTTACAGAATCCTTGTTATCTTGTACATGTTTGACAAAGAAAGAAACACACACACAAATATAGAGATTAGCACTGTAATGCAGGAAACAGAAACTTCATACACAGATCACTCCATTCCTCCCACCTTCCTCCCACCAAAATGCCAGTGTCCCTGTAGAAATATTTGGGACCTGACACACAGACGCAAACAGTTTGCTTAGCATGTCACTTAGCGATCCTTTTGCTGAAATCAATTGCATTTTCTAAACATGGACTATCTGTAATGGATTGAATCCAGCAGCAAAACAAAGGATTCAGTCCTTTACAAATCTAACAATAAATAATAAGATAGCATAAAGGAAAAGGAAGTCTGAATACAGAGCAATCCATTCACATTGCATGTTTCTACACGGATGCACAAAGTATGGATAACAAGCAAGATGAGATGGGTACCACAAGACACAAAGCCAAGTATGATATAATAGGATTACAGAAACATGATGGGATGAATCTTATTCCAGAAGGCTACGCAATACAGCTCAGCATCTTAGTCACTACTCTACCTTCTAAATATCATATACTACAACAGATTGGAATTCGTTTTACATGTTTGAGTGTTAATGCAAATTAACTAAGGAAGATCCCAGCAGCACCAATTTCTTGCATCCAGTGCAAAATCTCAGCTTACAATACACTTGCTCTGCTCTCCTATACCAAGTCTGCACTCCTTCTGCTTGAAGCATCAAGTATTTCTGTGCCTTGTTCTCATCATCCCTACAGGCAGAGGGAAACTTTGCAAGGGCTTCCTGCAAGGCCCCTCTCCTAAAACCCCTGTGCCCTGTGCCTGCATAGAAGTTGATACATTTAATCATTTTGTTATATTTCTCATTCCCTTTAGCTTCATTGTTAATAGTGGAGCAATCTCTCTCTCTCTATCTCTGTCTGTCTGTCTGTCTGTCTGTCTCTCTCTCTCTTGCTTTCTCTCTCTCTCTTTTTCTCCCTCCCTCTCTCTCTTCTCCTTTCTTTCTTACTTTTTTCCTCTCCCCCATCTCTCTCTCTCTCTCTCTTCTTCCCTCTCTCTCACACACTTTCTCATTCTCTGTGTCTCTGTCTCTCTTTTTTTCTTCCTCCCTCCCTCCTTCCCTCCCTCTCTCTCTATCTCTTTCTCCCCCTCTCTCTTTCTCTCTCTCCCCCTCCCTCTCTTTTTCTCTCTCTCCCTCCCTCCCTCTTTCTCTCCCTCTCTTTCCCTCCCTCCTCTCTCTTTCTCAACCATTGCATCAAAAACTCAACATATAGCAACACATTTAAAAGCCTCTATATTAATTAATGTACCACTTTGTTGATTATAGGCATATGTGTGTATCTCTATCATCCTCTAAAATTCCAGTCACTGCAACGTTTTGTCTTCATTACAGCAACAAAATCTCAGGTATTTGATTATGGTGTGCCCATTTTCTACTGCCAAATTTCTCTTTATTCTGTGCAAATAATATTCTTCCTCATTTCTAATTATCTATGGATTAGTTTCTGGTGAATAAGCTTTTTCTCTTTGATTTGTGGAGTGCCTCTATTTCTGTGCTTCGAGACTTAAAGAATTCTAGTATTCTAGACACAGAGCAGTAATCTAAAATTAAAATCCCACCCCACATGGGCCCTTCTGGCACATTTTGGAATGGATGAAATTGCCCATTTTGAAGCACTCTGAGGATGCTGTAGAAATGACCTCAAGAACTCAACCAGAAGGCAAGCAAGGGAAATATATCTAAGGTTTGTTTTAATATGTGAGGTGCCATATTAACACTATCTCTGGCTGCCAAACAAAGGAACTTTTACTGCTGTCTAGGGAAGTGGTGGCTCAGTGGCTAAGATGCTGGGCTTGTCAATCAAAAGGTTGGCAGTTCAGTGGTTCAAATTCCTAGCACTGCATAATGGAGTGCGCTCCCGTTACTTGTCCCAGCTTCTGCCAACATAGCAGTTCAAAAGCATGTAAAGATGCAAGTAAAAAAATAGGAACCACCTTTGGTGGGAAGGTAACCGCATTCTGTACGCCTTCAGTGTTTAGTCATGCCAGCCACATGACCACAGAGATGTCTTCGGACAGCACTGGCTCTTCAGCTTTGAAACAGAGATGAGCACCTCCCCTAGAGTTGGGAACAACTAGCACATATGTGTGAGGGGACTCTTTACCTTAGTGATCAACCAAAGTTTTGAAGTCCAGATATTATATTCCTGCATATATTGGTATTGTTTTCAGATTAGATTAGATTAAGAGTTGGAAGGTACCTTGTAGGTCATCTAATCCAACCTCCTGCCCAAGCAGGAGACCCTACATCATTTCTGACAAATGGCAGTCCAGTCTCTTCTTGAAAGCTTCCAGCAATGAAGCTCCCACAACTTCCAAAGGCAACTTCTGTTCCATGGGTTGATTGTTCTCATTGTCAGAAAATTTCTCCTTATTTCCAGATTGAATCTCTCCGTGATCAGTTTCCATCCATAGTTCCTTGTCTGGACTTTGGGTGCTTTGCAAAATAGCTTGACCCCCTTCTCTCTGTGGCAGCCTCTCAAGTATTGGAACACTGTTATCATGTCTCCCCTGGTCCTTCTCTTCACTAAAAGTTTTCTACAGTATTTCATAATAAAGGGGTATGTTTGTGTATTTGTGTGAAGACAAGCATTATAATGCAGGCAACCTGACTTAAGTAATACAATATAAATGTTATTACGTTAAATGTTGCACACACCTGATATTGTCAAAACACCCAACATTCAAATTGGGTTGGGGATTAAGATGGAAAGAAATCAACATTTTTTAGCATTGTAACATTTCTTCACTTAGTTTCCCATAGTGCAGAAAGTTTGCAAATAAGAACTGGTTTAAGAGCAAAGAACCTACTCAGTAAAGCATGAGGTTGTGTGCGGATCTGCTTTAAGGACTGCTTCCCACCTTCCAGGATAGCCTTACTTGCATGGGTTGGCAGTGGGAAATGATATTCCACTCCAATTTATTCTGGAAGGTGATTCAGAAAACAAAAATTCAGTTCTCTTTAGTGGAGTCTCCTTGGTGCATGTCTAAAGCTCCTCTTCTGTTCTCTTTTGTTCTTTTCTGAAATGGAGAACACTCCAAAACAGTCTATCCTCTTATTCAAAGCATCCATTTCTATTCACAGTTTCTCTAAACAAGCATCATTATTGGAATGGTGAAAGCAGAATCTTTTTAAAGGAAGGGATAATGGGTATAATTGCCCACATGAAACCAGCTTCATCTGAGGTATAATTTAGTATTTGAAGTGATCAGGTGGATCAATACTTGTCCTTCTAACTCTAACCCCATAGGGCTATTGACTTCAATAGGGGATATTACATGTTATGTTATGTTATGTTATGTTATGTTATTCTATTCTATTCTATTCTATTCTATTCTATTATTATCAGTGTGTGTGTGTGTGTGTGTGTGTGTTCCAGCATAACTCTAGAACGCCTCCAGCAATTTCAACCAAACTTAGTACACAGATGACTTACTCTCTGGAAACAAATACTGTAGGAGTAAGACACCCCTAACACCTCCGAGTGTGTGTTCTGTTAAGATACAGCCTGTTGTGCCTTAAAATGGCTTCTACTGTACAGCATAGTGCAGTTGCCATGGTAAAGGCTTCACAGTACCCCACTAGGGACTCCCTCTTGTAAGGGGAAAAAAATCCAACATTAGAAATTACGTTTGGTCTGGACATTTTCCCCCTGTAAATAAATACCTGGGCAATGCTGGTTTATCAGCCTGTGTGTGTGTGTGTGTGTGTGTGTCTGTGTGTGTGTGTGTGTGTGTATCAAATTTCAAAACATCCTGGATCCTTGATTTTGCCAACCACACAGTGATCATGTGACAATGATGATATTATGAAAAAGATTATTCTGAGTTATAAGGACAGGCCTATTGATCAAAGATCCTCCTGCTGTGTTATGGCTGTCTAAAAAGCACCAGTTTCTTGGCTTGTTTGTTTGTTCGTCCCTTTGTTGGAATAGCTATTGTCTGATAGTCTGACATAGCACTGAGCAACATGTAAGAACTAGAGCTTCACAGGACTTTTGGAATCCCAACAAATATGCAATCTGGCAATTATGACAATCTGTTCTGATGTCGTCTGAACTGCCTCAGGATTTGGGACTCATCCATATCCACAATCCTGCTGAAGCTAGCTCAGTCCTTTAGAATTCTCTTCTAATACATTCTGATTTGCACATTCCATTTCTGGATAAATGAATCTAGACGAATGTCATTATCAGCACAATTAAGCCAACTGGGAAGGACTACCTGGAAAATTATAGTTTGTGTCCCTTGTAGGAAAGTGTCAGCAAAATAACCTAATAAAATATAATCTTAATCAAATGTGATTCTGCTTTCCCAAAACTGAAAATCGGTATGGAAACAATGGCTCCATGTTACATCCAGCCCACTGATCATTCCAAGCTAGGCAGATACAACCTCGTAGACGAACCCCACTCTGTCAAGGACCTTGGAGCACTCATATCAAATGATCTAAGCCCCAGAGCTCACTGTAACACCATTGACAAAAAGGCATTAAGAGTTCTTAACCTAATCTTGCGAAGCTTCTTCTCTGGTAATATTGTACTGCATACTAGGGCATACAAAACCTTTGCCAGACCAATTCTTGAATACAGCTCATCTGCCTGGAATCTGCACTATATATCGGACATTAACACGTTTGAGAGTGTCCAGAGGTATTTCATGAAAAGAGTCCTCCACTCCTCTGCTCACAACAGAATACTTTATGTCACCAGGCTCGAAATTTTGGGCTTAGAAACCTAGAACTATGTCGCCTAAGGTCTAACCTAAGCTTAGTACACAAAATTATCTGCTATAATGTTCTACCTGTCAATGACTACTTCAGCTTCAACCGCAACAATACACGGGCGAACAATTGATACAAACTCAAGGTAAACTGCACCAAACTTGATTGCAGAAAATATGACTTCAGCAACAGAGTGGTCAATGCTTGGAATGCACTACATGACTCTGCTGTTACATGCTCAAATCCCCATAATTTTAATCTTAAACTGTCTACTGTGGACCTCACCCCATTCCTAAGAGGTCTGTAAGGGGCGTGCATAAGCGCACCAGCAAAATAAACAAAATAAACAAATAAAATAATAATAATAAATAAAATAAATAAAATAAATAAAATAAATAAAATAAATAAAATAAATAAAATAATAAATAAAATAAATAAAATAAATAAAATAAATAAAAAATAAAATAATAAATAAAATAAATAAAATAAATAAAATAAATAAAATAAATAAAATAAATAAAATAAATAAAATAAATAAAATAAATAAAATAAATAAAATAAATAAAATAAATAAATAAAATAAATAAAATAAATAAAATAAATAAATAAAATAAATAAATAAAATAAATAAATAAATCAAACAAACAAATAAATAAATATCTATAAGCCATCTTCTAATTATTGTTTTGGTGGTTTTTTTTACTCTATTCAGTTTGTTTCATATCACAACTTCTAAATACCCTGCTGTGGCCCTCTCTCTCTTGCTCCCCCTGCTCCCCCTCTCTCTCACACACACACTGACAGACACTTACATCATGCACATACTCAGATGGAACTGAAGCACCCTTATGAAGCTTTTGCTGGTAAGTGATTGATCACTGAAGTGTGGCCTTCCTTTTCTGACATTTGAAAGTGCTTTATGCAGGAACATCCTCTCTCTCTCTCTTTCTCTCTCTCTCTCTTTTGTTTGAGTTTGTAAGTGTTTCTTTCTTTCTTTCCAATCCTGTTTAATGATTTTTCCTTGATGCAATTTGCAGAGGGCTATGCCAAGGCATCTTCCCCTGCTGAGACAGAAACAAGGCTCAGAGAAAAGGCGCCGAGGGAACCGTTCAGAAGGAAGAAAAGGGCACTGGGGGAGCCATCAAATTCCCCCGTTTATCTCTGTCACTGACATGCAGAGCAGACCTGCCTCACCATCCTAAATTGGGACAAGGGAAAGATTGCTGCACTAGCAAAATGAAATGACAAACACAGCAGATCTGGTGGCTTGCCAGATGTGCCAAGTAAACTCAGCCAATCTATATTTGAGCAAGACACAAACACGAGTAATAGAAGAACCTTCTGCAGGAGGAGAGAAGACAAAGGGTCTTTGATGATTATTAAGGGAACGGCTCAGCAACTGGCCTTTTAGCTTCTTTTTTCGTTGAACAAGGTAGATTTCCCATATTTGGTCACACTGGGAGTCCTAGGAAAGGCTGGGTAGAAGATAGCATAATCCTCAAGAAAGTACTAAGAGGTGAAATTATCCCTGATGTTCCCCTAAGTCCTAAAATAACTGGCCATGATAGCAATAGCAATAGCGCTTAGATCTATATACCGCTTCACAATGCTTTGACAGCCCTCTCTAAGCAGTTTACAGAGTCAACCTCTTGTCCCCAACAATTTGGGTCTTCATTTTACCCACCTCAGAAGGATGGGAGGCTGAGTCAATCTTGAGCCTGTAAGACTTCACTTACAGCTAGCTGTCAGCTGAAGTAGCCTGCAGTACTGCACTCTAAACAATGTGCCACCTCGGCTCTTATAATCAATTGCCTCTGCCATTTTGGTGAAATGTAGCTGAGAGGAGAGGCGTAGTACCAGACTGCAAACACCAAGCAGAGCTTCTTGAATGTAGCAAAAACTGAAGAATCCCTGGAATCACTAAGTTGGGAGGGGGCCACAAAGGTTTATCAAATTCCATCCCCTGCTCAGTGCAGGAGCTCAAATTAAAACATCCCAAAAAGATGGAAGAAATGTCCATCTGGGTTCAGTTCCAAGTGGGGAGAAAGACACTGGAAACATGGAGGCTGCTTAGGAGGATGGTTTAATGATGAACAGGACCACATATGTTTGAAGTCCTGGGTAGCTGACTACATGAAGTGGGTATAGCTTCCTCCCATAATTGGGGCTTACCAGGGGTTGTGACACTAAATATATACCTTCTTCCCTGGCTTCAGCTGATAAGGAGGAGAACTTGTGGCTTAATGGCTAAGACGTTTGCCTAAGATGTAATATAGCACAGGTTCGAATCCCAGTAAGGGTATGGCTAGCTGATGAGAGCTAAATAGCTTGAAATAGATCTATGCTAGTCTCCCTTTATTTATTTATCAGCATAAATATAACACAAAATGTGTAACAAAAGCAACAGTAAAAATATTGGGTTTCTGTCGTGATGGATTCTTGTGACGAGCCAATTGACAGATAATGGAAGCTGTTAGCTTCCTCCCATAATTGGGGCTTACCAGGGGTTGTGACACTAAATTTATTTTATTTATTTATTTGTCTTGTATATATATATATATAAATATCTATATTTATACTCTAAATATATATATCTATATTTATACTTTCTCTTGGGCCTTGCCCTAGAGTTTCCTGTTTCTGTGGCAAGGGCATATTTCCTATTGGCGGCAATAGGGATCATGTACAAATCCTAGGGGTTGTCTGAGATAAGCTTTGTTGAACTGTGCTGGGTGATGTAATGGCTTGTGTTCTGAAAGGCTGTTGGGAAATTCCTACTATGGCCTAATGGCTTTGTCCTGGTTTGAATCTTGAGTGAGGGCTAATCCTATCACCCTGGTCTTGTAGAAAGGATGGCCAGTCTTTCTGGGGCTATTAACAAAGGTGGGGGCTGCTTTCCAAGAATATGTTTTTTCTTTTCTCATCCAGGGAGGTAGAATATTTCATTCTTCTAAGAGAAGGGTATATGCTAAGTTTCTACAATGGCTTTCCAGCCTCCACTTGAATGTTTCCAATGAATGGGAGCCCATCCCATCTCTGGGAAGTTGGCTGCAGTGTCAACAGCTCTTACGTGTCAAGATTCCCCCCCCAACATTACATCAGAATTTGCACCCCTCTAACTTAAATCCATTATTCTGTGTCTTACACTCCACAGCAGATTTGACCTCATACTTTCATGTCTTTAAAGAGGGCTACAATATACTCTAGTTAAGCAAGAAGCACCACCTAAGCAGATAAGAAATGGGACCCTATTTGTATTAGGTTGGCAGTCAATTACTATTTCAAGATCTTTGTTACAGACAATGTGACCAAGCCAGATATCCCTTTTCTTATAGTATAACAGGACATTTGGTTTTGCTTCTAAGTAAAGTGTTGGAAGAAATATCCATCTGGTTCAGTTCCAAGATGGGAGAAAGACACTGGAAATATGGATTGGAAAGAGGGTTTAATGATGGAAGAGAACCACCAAGCGCATGGTTCTTTGGTGCAGTTGAACACATGGAATTGAGAGTGGAGGGCTTTTATACCTTCATTTGAGCTTCCTGTTCCTATGCAAGAACATGTATTCTGTTGGCTGTTGTCAGACTCCCATGGGGCCATATGAGGTCATGTTTGTCTGAGATACGTTTGATTGACGTTTGCTGGGTGATGTAATGTCCTTAGGAGATTGTGCGATGCAATGAGCTCTGCTGCTGGATAACCCTATTATGTCCAGGTTGATCATGTTTAATCCCATCACCCTGAGGCTGAAGGTCTTTTGTCTTGTAGATAGGATGGCCCAGTCTTTCTTAATGGGCACCAAATATCTGCTGGGGGCAGGGATCTCGGGCTGAGTTTCTGTCTCCCTTAATATTTCTATTTCTTTTTTAGGGGAAATATAATAGTTGGCCTTTTTAAATATTTCACAAAATATTTCATTCTTCTAGGAGGGGTGGGTGCTAACGTTCTACAAAAGAATTTAGCATTTTCTAAGCTTTTCTGTCATTTTCAACTTGTTTTTCTAATCATCATGAATATTTAAATTTAATTTCTCTTGGCTAGGCTGTTAGCTATGTAACCCAATTTTATCTACACATTTGAAATATTCCATCCACCTCTTTATTCAAGTCGTTAATGAAACAATTAAAAAGGACCCAAAACTGTTTCTTGTGGCATTCCACATGTCATGTCTTTCCAGTTTAATGAAAATTATAGATGAGTACTACACATGATTTCTGAGTTAGCCATATACTGTAATCAGGGACGTGCAGTCAGGGGAGGCAGGGCCTCACCAGTGTCATGATGAAAAGAAAAATTAAAAGGAAAAAGGCTAAGGTAGTTGCCGCCAGAGTCACAGTTGATGACTTAGTGCTAACTAACTGCGGGTGGAGGCGAGAGAACTACGGCCCTCCTTTGCATAAGGAATTTTTCACCTTTTAACCCTTGCTCAGAGTTAAGCAAGAGTTAAAAGGCGACAAATTCCTTATGCAAAGGAGGCACGTGGTTCTCTGCCTCCTGGTCTGGCAGCAGCAACTCTTGCCTAAGTTGCCTTTTTCTTTTTACATTTTCATCATGGCGGACAAGAGGAGGAGAGTTGAAATCCTCTGACACAGCTGGAAAAGGTATGTGGGTCCGAGGGAGGGGGCAGGGGTGAGGAATTCAAAATTATTTGTAAGTAATTGTAATTTGTTTTATTATAAGTAATTTGTGTGTGTGTGTGTGTGTGTGTGTGTGTGTGTGTGTTTTACCCGCCTCTGGTGGCTCGCAGGCTGGCACTTTTTTATTTCTTATTTTTTAAAGCCACCGGGTCCTGTTGTTTGGCCGGGGTGGCGGCATGCACTTTAAAGTGCCGGTGGGCTGTATGGCGAGGGCTGCAGTGGCGGTATGCACTTTAAAGTGCCAGCACGCCTCCTGGCCATAAAACAGGACATGTTTTGCTCTATGGTGGGGCGCGGCGGCATGCACTTTAAAGTGCGGGTCTGGGAAGAGGCGGCGGAGCAGGCAGGAGGCGGCTTTCACTCCCGCCTCATCTGGGCTCCTCCTCGGTGGGCCTGCCGGAGCTCTGGGAGAAAGTGGCGGGAGCCGAGGCTGGCCACTTGGGGCTTGGAAGGGGGAGCAGAATGCGTGTCCTCCACTCCTGGAAAATCCTGGGAGGGAAGCGGGGCTGGCCCACTCCCTCCCAGGGCTGCTTAGAGATGGAACTGGGGCTGCGGAACTGGGGCTGCGGAACTGGGCGCGTGGCTGGCTTCTCTGGAGCAAAGGGGGGGGCGATAGAAGCGGAGCTGAGTCTCTTGCCGCTGCGGACCTGGCTTGCGGAGTGCAAAAAGGGGAGGGGGCCTCTTGGAACACCCCCCACCCCTCTTCGCCTTTTGCCTCCGCGGCTCTCGCTCCAGCCTGGGCAGGAACCGGCGCTCTTCTGCTGCAGGCGGGATGTATTCCTGGTGGCCTGCGGCTCCGGCACTTGCAAGGTGGAAGTGTTTGCCCTGCGGAGCGGGCACAAGCCGAAAAAAAGCGCCCCGCTGCTTCTGTCTGACATAGAGGCGCCTTGCACCCCGTAGCTGGGTCGGACATAGCTGTGGGGCGCGGGGTGCCTCTATTTCGGACATAGCTGCTGTGGGGCGGGCAAAAGCCACTTTCTTTCTTTTTGCCTCACTAGCCATAAGCATCACTGCACGTCACTGACTGTAATTATATCTCACACGACCCACTTGCTCTTCTGAATGTCATTAGTAAATACTTTCTTAAAGCCAGTTTGATATAGTGATTAAGGCACCAAGCTAGAAGCCAGGAGACTGTGAATTCAAGTTTCACCTTAGGCCAGAAAGTTGACTGAGAGAGTTTGGGCCAGTTATTCTCAGCCCATGATGTCAGGCTCACAAAACAAGTGATCAACAATTAAGCCAATTGGTTACTTCCTGTCAGACCTCATGGTTCTGGTTGTGGGGAAAATAAGAGAGAGGAATTTAATATTTATTATAAAAATAAAGTTGAGATAAAAAATCTTTTGAAAAATTAAGATGTATCATGTCTACAGTATTTCCACAATCTTATATATGTACGTATGTGTGTGTGTGTATGTATGTATATACACACACGCACACACACATAAATACATACATACACACACATATATAAAATGGCTGTGTGTGTGTATGTTCCAGCATAACTCTGGAACGCCTCAAACAATTTCAACCAAACTTGGTACACAGATGATTTACTCCCTGGAAACAAATACTGTGTGAGTAAGACACCCCTAGCATCCTTCAGGGGGGGTGTTCTGTTAAGATACAGCCTGTTGTGCCTTAAAATGGCTTCTACTGTACTGCTGTAAAGTGGCTTCTACTGTGCAGCACAGTGAGTTGCCATGGTAATGGCTTCACAGTATTCCACAAGGGGGCTCCTCTGGTAAGAGGGAAAATTCAACATTAGAAATTACATTTGGTCTGGACATTTTCTCCCTATAAATAAATACCCAGGCAACGCTGGGTTATCAGCTAGTCTACTAATAAAAGCACTCAATCAAATAATGAATCATTTTTAGTCTGCCAAGGCTTGTTCTTAGGAAAGCCATGCTAACTTAGTACATATCACATCATTTTCATGTCATTCACAGGCTGATTTTCAAATATTGATGGCTTTCAGTTTTACAGAATCTGTTTCTGTTTATATTTATGTAGCTAGAGAACAGGAATGGTCAGTTTCTAATAGTTTTGAAGTTGCAACTCAGCATCTTGACTTTTAGGCAGGTAGTTGCAAATGAAATCTATGATATTACTATGGTAAACAAAATTATCTCCCAAATGCCTTTTTCCCCATTCTACCTAGTTTTTCAAAGAAAAAGTTCAAACATTTATACAGCTCAGCTTAAGCTGCTCAGTCTTAGTCAAAGCATTTTAATGCTTAGACCTTCAGAGCTTCATCACTTGAAAAAGCGACTGGACTAGCATCTGTCAGAAATGGTGTAGGGTTTCCTGCTTGGGCAGGGGCTTGGACTAGATTATCTACAAGGTCCCTACCAACTGTTAATCTGTTAAAGAATGGAAAATTATAATTCTTTATAGTAAAGCATGAGAAGCCATCCTTTCTATATGCTCAACTAATGGGTTAAATATAGGGGCACAATTGCCTAGGGAATGACTAGGCCAGAGGTCTTCAAACCTGGCAACTTTATGACTTGTGGACTTCATCTCCCAGAATTCTCCAGCCAGCAGAGCAGAGCTGGCTGGAGAATTCTGAGAGTTGAAGTCCACAAGTGTTAAAGTTGCCAAGTTTGGGGACCCCTGGACTAGATTTTATCCTTGAGGACCTTGCTGCATCCTAGGTTTGGGTTGTGGGTTATGTAAGCAAATCCAGAAATATTGAGGCCAGCATTTGCATGCAGAGATGTTCCAGGCATGAAATGAGGCCTAGTGAGCCTTGACAAATAGTAAGTCCTCCTGGACTGCAGATAACCTTGCAACATTCAATATCTTTAAATTATTGGTAGCCACCTTTGCTTCCATGTAGCCAAGCATCTTCCTTGGAATCCCTAAAAAGTGGACAGAATGGAAGAAGGCTGCTCTACTCCCTCAATTTGTTTGTGTGTGTGTGTGTGTGTGTGTGTGTGTGTGTGTGTGATATGTGAGAGAGTGAGAGGTTGAGCATTTAAATATCCATGTATGAAAATGCAGTTGAGATGCTCATCTGAAGCATGCCACATTTTGCTACCATATAATCACATACTAAGGGACGCGATGGCTCAGTGGCTAAGACGCTGAGCTTGTCAATCAGAAAGGGTCGGCAGTTCAACAGTTCAAGTCCCTAGCGAGCTTCCGTTACTTGCCCCAGCTTCTGCCAACCTAGCAGTTTGAAAGCACATAAAAATGCAAGTAGAAAAATAGGAACCACTTTTGGTGGGATGGTAACAGCAGTCCATGCACCTTTGGCATTTAGTCATGCCAGCCACATGGCCACGAAGACGTCTTTGGACAGTGCTGGCCCTTTGGCTTTGAAACGGAGATAAGCACCGCCCCCTAGAGTCGGGAACAACTAGCACATATGTGTGAGGGGAACCTTCACCTTTACTTAACCACATACTGCTGTGCACAATAAAGTCCTAATCTCTCTCTTGTTTCTCTCTTTTTTTAATTCTGTGAAAATCAGGATCATGGCAACACATTATATCTAGCAAAGTACTTCTCCAGCATAATTTGATCCAGGAGAGGAGGTGGTGTCGATGGCTTATACATTATACAATATTCTGCCACGACTTTTTAATGTGGCCTTATACAATCATCCACTTGTGCAATGGACCTCAACCTCTTTTCCAGGGCAAAGAAATCCAGGCAGCTTCTGGCATCGTATAGTAGACCAGCTCTTATCAGCCACTTGCCCTCCTTCTCTTCCTGCCGATGTGGGCTCAGTAGAGAGAGAACATTAACTACACCTCTTTATTATTGAGTATAAATTTATTAGAGGCAGCTTTCCCTCTCCCACCTTCTCCTCACCTTCTCAGAAAAGTAAACATTTAATTTTTTTAGTTGTTGTTAATAGATTTAATGTTCATTTGTTGGCCGCCTAGGGGCAGGAACGTGTGACATTTCAAATAATTGTTGTTTTGAGGGTATTCTCTGGAGAAAAATGCTGCAAAAGTGTGGAGAAGATTTAAGTAAATTACTGTGTCAGCTTCTATTTATTCCCTACATGATTGCCAGAGGCAGGCCTGTGAGAGAACCATTAGAGGGCTGGCCATAAAAGAGGGAGGCAGAATTTCAAAAGCCAAAATGCCATTATAGGAAAGTTAGTGTGTAACATGTTAAATTATTCCCCAAAGTGGTAGAAAAGGGGGGTTGGGAGGGAGGAGGAAATAAGGAGCAAGCAGGAACGGTCGAATTCAAGAAAGTCTGTACGGGAGAGAAGAAGATTCTGCATGTCCCTGAGAGAAATAGAGGTAATCCCAGGTAATATTTGATGCTACTGGTATATTTACGAAAATGTCCCCTTGTTATTAGTACATGCCTGTTTTTACTGGGGAAATTTGTAATGCCGTGAAGAAATCTCCTGATTCAGGTACAAGGCAGGACCAGGGGTGGGTTCCAGCTGCTGTTACTGCTGGTTCACTCAGGGATGCGCTGTGCCCTACATGTGCATGCGCAGTACTAAAAAGAAAGCTTCTGTGCATGCGCAGAAGCAAAATATAAGATGAGGGTGCCTACAGCGCCACCGTGAGAACCAGTTTGGGGGTGTAGCAGGACAAGTTACTACCTACTCGGCCAAACCGGTCCGAACCGGTAGAAACCCACCTCTGGCTTCGGGAGGGGCACTTCCCCGCCATACTCAAAACGGCAGTGGTGAGACCCCTCCTGAAGAAACCATCCTTGGATCCAGCCATTTTAAACAACTTTCGTCCTGTCTCCAACCTCCCCTTTATTGGGAAGGTTGTGGAGAAGGTGGTGGCCTTCCAGCTTCAATGGGCCTTGGAGGAAGCTAGTTATCTTGACCCCTTCCAGTCCGGCTTCAGACCTGGTTACTGCACAGAAACCGCTTTGGTCGCATTGACCGATGATCTCTGGAGGGCCAGAGATTGAGGCTATGCGTCCATCCTGGTTCTCCTTGACCTCTCAGCGGCTTTCGATACCATCGACCATGGTATCCTTCTGCGACGACTGCGGGAGGTGGGGGTGGGAGGCACTGTTTTGCAGTGGTTCTCCTCCTACCTCTCGGACAGGTCGCAGTCGGTGTTGGTCGGGGGGCAGAGATCGTCCCTGAGGCCCCTAACATGCGGGGTGCCGCAGGGTTCGGTCTTATCCCCCCTACTATTTAACATATACATGAAACCGCTGGGCGAGATCATTCGGAGGCACGGGATAAAATACCACCAATATGCGGACGATACGCAACTGTATCTGTCCGCCCCGTGCCAACTCAATGAAGCGGTGGACGTGATGAACCAGGGTCTTGAGGCCGTTAAGAACTGGATGAGTGCTAACAAACTGGTACTCAACCCGGACAAGACCGAGTGGCTGTTGTGTTTCCCTCCCAACAATTTGGCTAATGTTCCAACACTTAGGCTGGGGGGTCAAATTTTATACCCCTCAGATAGGGTCCGCAACTTAGGAGTCCTCCTGGATCCACAGCTGACTTTTGACCACCAGTTGTCAGCTGTGACCAGGGGGGCATTTGCCCAGGTTCGCCTGGTCCGTCAGTTGCGGCCCTACCTAAACCGGGAGGCCCTTGCAACAGTCACTCGAGCCCTTGTGATCTCTAGGCTGGAATACTGCAATGGGCTCTACATGGGGTTGCCCTTGAAGTGCATCCGGCGACTGCAGTTAGTCCAGAATGCAGCCGCGCGAGTGATAGTGGGCGCACCGCGGTTCGCCCACGTTACACCCATCCTCCGCGAGCTGCACTGGCTACCTGTCGGTCTCCGGGTGCACTTCAGGGTACTGATGACCACCTTTAAAGCACTCCATGGTAGTGGATCTGGGTACTTGAGAGACCGCCTTCTGCCGATTACCTCCCTCCGACCGATTAGATCGCACAGACTGGGCCTCCTCCGAATCTCATCCGCCGGTCAATGTCGACTGGCGACTACACGGAGGAGAGCCTTTTCTGTTGCAGCTCCGACCCTGTGGAACGATCTCCCCGTCGAGATCCGCACCCTCACCACCATCCAGACCTTCCGCGCAGCCCTCAAGACCTGGCTCTCCCATCAGGCCTGGGGATAGGTTCCCAATTTACCCGCCCGAGTGTTGACTGTTGAATGAAAGTTGTGTTTTATTATTTTTCTTTTGTTCACATTTTGTTTGTCTTTTGATATTGCACCCCCTTCCCTGTGATTGTAAGCCGCCCTGAGTCCCCTCAGGGAAAAGGGCGGCCTATAAATCTTAATAAAATGACTAAAAAAAAAAATGGCTAGGACCCATAACTATGTGCCGGTTCTCACCAGCAGTGGGATTCACTTCCCTACCAGTTTGCAAATGTGCAGAATATCGTGTATTATGTTGGGGCGGGTGGGCGGAGCCTCCCACATCTGCCACTACCAGTTCGCCCAAACTGGAGAGAACTGGCTGAATACCACCTCTGGTTCTCGCTCTATGGGACCGTATCTAGGCCATGTGACAGTATCTGCCAAAAGCTGATAATAACAGATAGCCTTAGAAGGGCACGAATGGGGACTTGTCACATAGGATAGCCCAAAAACTCAACTTGAGAGGCTCACACAACATAGTAATTTTATTCATCTCATTAACATTCCACCATTTTGCTATGGTGGAATAATGAGTGATTGTTGAAATACTGAATGATAACATTTAGTAAGGGATAACAAACACAGGGTGTGAAGAAATGTTATTTATGTTTAAACGAATTCATGGGAAAATGTAAAAGGAATATGAAATTAGACTACTTTTGTTGAAGTTGGAAGATTAGAACTCCACATACTATTTGTATTATTACTGTTAACGTTGTTTAAAAAGAACTTGGCCCAGTCAATGCACTATCCACAAAATATGTATGTTTATATTGGGAAAAAAAAAAAAATATTGTAAAAAAAAACATTCCACCATTTGTTCCACCTACCAGAGCTGCTGAACTGGATTTTTTTTAAAAAAAACAACAACCCTCAGTGATGAATTCTGTTGGGAGCAAATAGATTGATAGTTATGAATGCTACAGGGAAAATCCTGCCCTACAGAGGAAAGACACACCCAAGAACAGCATTTTGTTTTTTTTAAAAACCACTATATGAGAAGGTTGAAGGTCTTTTCCAATTTTCTTGAGTTTTAAACAAAATCCAAGCAGAGGTTTCAGCATGACTATATTCACATTGTTCAGATCAATGGAGAACTAGCCAGTGGTGAAATTCAATTTTTTTTTACTACCAGTTCTGTGGGCGTGGCTTGGTGGGCATGGTGTGGATTGGTGGGCATGGCTTGGTGGGCGTGGCAGGGAAAGGATACTGCAAAATCTCCATTCTCACTCCACTCTGGGGCCAGCCAGTTCTCCAAACTTCTTAAAATTTCTGCTATCGGTTCTCTGAACTACTCAAAATTTCTACTATCAGTTCTCCAGAACCTGTCAGAACCTGCTGGATTTCACCCCTGGAACTTGCCCTACAAATGGTCATCAGATTGGAAAAAGGTTATGGACCAGGCAGGAGCCATTTCCAGATTTGTCCATCCAAAACATTTCCAGAATTTCATTAGCTCCTTTCCCTACAGTTTCACTCCCTGCAGTCAACATTTACCTTCAGGTCCCACCACACTCCCTCCAAGTTCTTGAAACAGCTATTCTCTTTCCATAATAGTTGAATCCCACAAGACAAGCCACTATTCTAGTGCCAGAAGGCAGGGGTGTCAAACTCAAGGCCCAGGGGCCAGATCCAGCCCACGGGGTGTTAAATCTGGTCTGCAGTGCCACTCTGGAAATAGCAAAGAACCGGCCCATGGTGCCTCTGTCATAAAAAATGGAGCTCGGGAGGGCCACATGCTTCGTTTTCACTGGCAGAGGGCTGCAGGAGGCCGTCCCAGCCCAAAATGGAGCTTAGGAGCCCCTTTTCACTGGCAGAGCGCTTGAGCCATCACAAGCCCCGTGACACGAGTGATGTCGAGCTGGCCATGCCCCCTGGCCATGCCCACCCCTGCTCCCTGGTGCCGCCCTCAGTGAAATTGAGTTTGACACCCCTGCTCTTAGGTCTTTCTCTCCATGCATTTTTCAAGAAGTTCGTCCCCATCATAAACATCAACTGATGGTTCCCAGCACTTCCAGAAATGGGAAATAAAAATAATCTGCAATTGCTCGTTTGCATATTCACTGTTGTATTCAGTGAAAATTTAAAGATGACATAAAAAATATGGGTGAAACCCCCAAGTCAATATTTTTTGTTTTTTTACCATTACCCTGTAGAACAGCCTTATGTCCTGCCGGTTTCATTTACTCCACTGCACAATAGAGTACAAATGAGACTCAGCTTCTTATATTTCCATTTTCCCAATGTCTTAAATTCTGTTTTAATATCTATGTTCCTCAACCTATACAGGAAGCCCATAGGCTTCCAGTCTTCTTTTCCCAGATGAAAATGGCAAAAGCATTATTGATATGCTATAGTCAACCTGATACTCTCTTGAAATTGTGCTATAGACTGACTTTTTTTTCCAGTCAACAAAATTGTAGCCACTGTTGTTATCCATTAAAATTACCTCCATTAAAGTTAACAAACAGCAATCTTTTGAGGAATCCAGAGCTTTCCATCTGGGGGAGAGAGAAAGAGACGAAGAATGAGGAAAGTAGAGCTTGAAAATAATTAAGGGAGATTTAACCAAACAGATCATCATAGATCATTAGGAGAAAGAAACAATGGGCATCCTCCCCACCTATTTCTGTCTTAATTATTATTTTCATTGTTTCTTCTATAGGACAATTCAAATTAATATTCTATCCCCATTCCTATTCCAGCACTCAATTCTTCAATTTTATGCCTTTCCTTCTTGTACTCCATTTGGACTGCATATGGGTCAGTATCAGCGGTAGGTTTCACTTATTTTTGCCACTGGTTTGCCATACGCACGGACAATCACTTCACATAAGAGCACGCCTTCCAAACATGCATCCGGCCTCAAAAACATGGCTAAGTAGGATGGCATAGAGCCAGGGGGAGTGGGTGGGGGGTGGGCCACAATCTCCCGCAATCTCCGCTACTGGTTCATCCAAACCGGTCCGAACCGGCTGAATATCTTGTCAGTATCTTGTCTCCTTTTCTTATGTTTACGGAAAACAAACAAGTTATGCCCTCCAAACCTTAGTCATCTAGTTTTATTTCTGTTAGCATCACTCTTCATTTGCTTCCACATTGTTTCACTTGTCTCCAATCCTTTTTCTGATGCAGGAACGATTATGGAATGAACACAGGATTACTATGTGATTTCCAGCTTTGAAGAACCAGGAGATCTCTTTGCTCCAGACTGTCCTCTTTTGAAGCATACCACATACAGTACACATGGACAACAATTAGGACTGGGCTGCTACGAGTTCAGCTGGGTTTGAGAGCATCCCTAGCTAATGTTATGGTCGGTTTGGAGAACCTCCAAATCCCACCCCTCGCTGGTCCCTCCCACCACACACACATACACACACACACACACCTTGCAGGAGTCTCCACGTGGCCCATTTGGGACATGAGGTAAGTGCAGGGCCTACGCAGAGGCTCGGGGAGGGGGAAAATGGGCCTTCCAGAAGTTCTGAAAGGCCAGAAATGGGTCTGTTTTTGGCCTCCAGAGAGCTTCCGGAGCCAGGGAGAGGCAGTTTTCGCCCTCCTGGAGGGTCAAGGAAAGCATCTGGAGCCAGGGGAAGGTGAAAACACACACACACCCCGCCATGGTGCAGGAGGCCAACTAGGCCACGCCCACCGTGACCACACCCACCCAGCCATCGGGCAGAGAACCCATTGCTGAAATTTTTGAAGCCCACCCCTGACAACAATAAACGATCAGGAATAGAGTGGGGTTTTTTTTATTTTTAAACAGTTCAAATGAATCTCAAAGACATAGGTGAATCATCGCTTGTTTTCAACCTCCTCAATATTTCTTTACTAATAGACTTCAGGTTTAATTGAAGGATCTTCTCTGGGTTCTGTTTGCAACCCCGTTCTCTCTTTAACCCCACTGCTCAGAGCTTCACAAAAGCCAACCCATTAAGGGTCTTCATTAGTTTGAACACCAGACAACCAACCAACCGTCAAAGGTCAAACACAGTCACCTGTCACAACATGGCAGTAAAACTCCTAATTGTATGGGAACAAATGAGATAAAGAGATCGTACTATTATGCTATCTGATTTATTTTGTTTCCAAAGAATAATTCCTGTCTAATTTATTTCTGGAGCTAACCATGGTTATGTAGTATATCAGTATAAAGCAAAAATATCTATAAGGACAGTTTTTCAACCACGGGGCTAGACCAGTGATGGCTAACCTTTTTGCCATCACATGCCAAAAGCGGGGGAAACGCAGGGAGGTTATGCACAGGTGTGCCCACACCCATAATTATATGCGAGCGACCCCCCCATGCATGCATTACGCCTGCCTTCCGCCCCCTTTTGGCTTGCAATGGACCCTTTTTTGCCCTCCCCAGCCTCCATCCGCCGGCCAATGGCGACTGGCGACTACCCGGAGGAGAGCCTTCTCTGTGGCTGCTCCGACCCTCTGGAACAATCTCCCCGTGGAGATTCGAACCCTCACCACCCTCTAGGCCTTCCGCAAAGCCCTTAAAACCTGGCTGTTCCAACAGGCCTGGGGCTAAAGAGCTTTTGCCCCCCTTCTCGAATGGTATGACTGTTGTGTGCTTTTAAATTGTGTATTGTTATGTTCGTCTTTTTTATTTCCTGTCTGTACCCCCTTCCCTGATTTGAATTGTGAGCTGCCCTGAGTCCCCTCCAGGGAAAAGGGCGGCATATAAATGTAATAAATCCAATCCAATCCAGAGGCTTTCTAGGAGCCTGGAGAGAGCAAAAATGTCCCTCCTGTCCCCCGGACGCTAAGCCTCCGGAGGGTGAAAAATGGCCCTACAGGCAACCCGGAAGACAGTTCCCAAAGTTTTGCAGATCTTTCGGTAATAGAAATGCCTTTACAACAATCTTTTCTCACTATTCCATACTTTCACGTCACAAAAAAAATTAGCACAGGGAGGTGGGGAAACGGCATTGTTTGCCAAATGTATGCTCTCTTGGCCAAACTGTGAATGCTGCCTTTCGTTGGATCCCCAGTCTCTGCAGCCAAGGGCAGACGTTTGGTGAACAAGGGATTGTCTATTTCAAAAGCAACTTTTCCAGAATGATCATATAAGTTGAACGATTTGTTTCAATATTTTTTTGTACGCATTATGAAAAATGGCCCCTGTGCCCTCTAGTGGAGAAAATGAAAAAGTTTCCCAGCTTTGCAAACAATGCAATCAATTGGAGGTTAAAGGGCAAACAGCACAAGGATAACAACAGGGAACCATTTTTAGTCCATTTAAAATACATAAACTACTAATTATTATCTAACAATAGGCAAACCGAATGAAAGCAATATTGTACTCGTGATATGTTTATTTCAGGACTTAAAATCAGCTAGTTCGCTGGCTTTCAGTAATGAATTTTTAAAAGGAGCCAGCAAAGGAAAAATAAAATTATGTTTACAGTGCAATAGATCTATTTCTTATCCCTGACATGCATGCACCAGAAACTTTTTCTAGCTCTCAGACTCCACAGCAGCATCCACATTATTCTGAGCATCGCCAGTTTTCATTTGGAAGCGTTATCAGAGGTGCATTCTGCCAGTTTGGACTGGCTCGCCCAAACCAGTAGCCGAAATCGTGGGTGGGCCCAGGTGGGGCTGCCTACCCACCCCGGCTCTATTTCTGTCCTATTCAGAGGTGGGTTCCTACCAGTTCGCACCTATTTGGTAGAACCGGTTCGTCAAATCTACCGAACCGGTTAGAAGAGGTTCCACCAGTGGACCTGGAAAGCAGACCACACCTACAGAAGAGGTTCCAAAATTTTTTGAAACCACCGCTGATCCTTGGATATGATTATTCTACACTATCATGCTCATATTTATAAAACTCAGTGCCTCTGTGAAAGATAAGGATGATTACTGCATTTGTGGTGCAATCAGAACATTGCGTGTGTTGAAGTTGTTTTAATGCAAACCAAAGAAGCCTTTTAAAAAACAAGTTTACATCATACTCTTATGCATGCCAGTGCTGTGTGTGAAGAAATTTAAGGTGGTTCTGACAAGTGTTGTCAGCATCTTCATATCCGGTCACATGGGAGGCAAGCCACTCCCATCCGGTCACATGGGCAGCAAGCCTCTCCTACAAAGGAGGCCACACCCACAGAGTAGGTTCGAACAATTTTTGAAACCTACCACTGGTCCTATTTAGGGACATTTTTGAGCAAAGCACATGCACAGAAGGCCGAGTGCATGCACGTGAGCGAAGTGTGGACACGCGCACACACATATTTGTGACGCAGTAGGGAAGGTACTGAGCGTTATTATTATGGGCAAAACTGTACAGTATTTTTCAGTTGTTGTAATACTAGATCCAGCAATAATCAATTTGCCAACATGTAACATGAATATCTGTCTATTTGTGTATCTGGGGAGCACTCAAAACAATTATTTTCTTGCATTCATGCGCTCGGCCTTCCGCGCATGCACTTTGATCACGTGCGGCTTGCATGCATGCATATGGCTTGAAAATGTGCCTAAATAGGACGGCATAGAGCTGGGGCAGGTGAGTGAGCCCACCTGCGATTTCCACTACAGGTTCGGGTGAATTGGTCCAAACCAGCTGAATACCACCTCTGGGTAAGACTTCTGCATCTGGTCAGGTTTTGCTTGGGATTTTGCAGTTAATAATGGCCTTTCTGGCCAGAGGTGACATTGGCTTGTGGCTTGCTACCATTATTTTTCTCTAACCTGCTCTCGGAGCATTTTTTGTTTTAACATTTGTGTCTTTAGCATTACAAACCTTTGGAGCAAGGGTGTCAAACTCGATTCCATTGAGAGCCAAATCAGGGTTGTATTTGACGTTGGGTGTGTGTGTGTGGAGTGGGCATCACCAGGGTGGGCGTGGCCTGCTCTACATCATTCATGTCGGGGGGGGGGCTGTGGTGGTCCGAGCACTCTGCCAGATAAAATGAACTCCCCAGTTCCGTTTTTGGCTGGGATGGCCTCCTGCATCCCTCTGCCATTGAAAACGGAGTTCAGGAGGGCTGCCCGTGGCCCTCCCGAATGCCATTTTCTCTGGCAGAGCTATTGCGGGCCAGTCCTTCATTGTTTTCAGGGCAGCCCCGCAGGCCAGATCTAAGCATTCTATGGGCCAGATCTGGCCCCCAGGCCTTGAGTTTGACACCTTTGCTTTAGATCAAGGTTTCCCAAACAATGAGAGTAACTTCCCTGGAAGGTGTAGATAGAGTCCAGGGGAGATATGAAGAATCTTTTAGTTAAATTGTTACAGTAAAATCCACCTTTCCCAAAATTTTATTGTATTGTTTTCATTGTTTGTTTTTACTTGAGTATTTGGATTTTAAGGGGAGGTGTATACATTAAGATTACAGTAGTGGCCAAAATCATGGCAACCTTTTGGGGAAAGTGTATTTTTGAGGTTTGATGGCTAATAACACCACTTTTTGGGGGGGATGTAGTAGTACCATAAAATTATATATCAGTCGAAAAATAATTGAATCAAGAATGTAATGCAACAAAGTGTGTTCAATTATCTGTATTCTATGAAAAGTTATAGCCAAATATATCCAGCAATAAAAACCCAGTTAATAGAAGCAACCATTCAATCTTGGTTTCACATAATAACAGCTGCAGAACTAAAAGACTTGGTTCACTCCATGGGAAGACATTGTAAGGTCATAATTCATGCCAAAGGTTACCCAACTAAGTATTAACTGACATTGTGATAATTTTTGTATATCTCATTTTTTCAATGGTGATAAATTTTGTACTGTTTATCCCATTTTTTCTATGTGTTTCACTTTTATTCTTTATAACTGCTATTCTAATAGAAAATTCTTCATAAAGGTTATGGCATAACATTCTTGATTAAATTATCTTTCCATTGATATATAATTTTATGGTACTACTCCAAAAAAAGTGGTGTTATTAGCCATCAAACCTCAAAAATACTGTACACTTTTCCCAAAAGGTTTCCACAATTTTGGCCACTACTGTACACAAAAGAGTTGAATTGTTACAATCGTTTGCAACGGCAAAAAAATTAACAAGCATGGCTGGGGAGCCTTCATAAGCATGTATTTATAGATATAGATTATTATGGCCCCATCCATAATAGTATATTAGCTGTTCAATTACACTAGTTAAACTTTCTTCCATGGCTTTCATGGTAGCATATATCATTGTCTTCTTCAAATTAAATATACTACAGACCATCCTGTGTGATGGGCTAAATAAAGAGGTTGTGACCAACTCAGTATCACCCTGTAACTTCACGAATGAATGGAGACTTAAGCATTTTTTTCCCAGCGTTTCTTGGATTTCATAGAATCATAGAGCTGAAAATGACCTTGGGAATTTTCGAGTCCATATTCATTCTTTCTTCCTATAATTAATGCACAATTGAGATCCTTTTTTATGAATATGGGTCAGAGGTGAGTTTCACAGAGGTTTACCACTGGTTCACCCCATGCACACGCCTTACGCACGCATGTGCGTGGCTTAGAAAATGTGGCTAAATAGGACGGCATAGAGCCAGGGCGGGAGAGCAGGTGGACAGGCCAACCCACAAGTCACCACTACCAGTTTGCCCAACCAACCCGAACCGGCCCAAACCGGCTGAATACCACATCTGATATGGGTCCATGCAAAGTCTTTCTTCTTCCTTCTCTTGGGAAACCTGATCAAACATTTTTGATTGGTCCTAAAAGCTTCTTATTTCTCTAACAGCATAATAAAGTAATCCATTGACTTGACTGGCCACTAATAATAGTAAATTGTGACTTGCCCATGATTGAAAACAGAAGAGCAAGGATTGACCTATCAAACTGAACAGGGAGCTGTAATCTTCAGTTTTCATCTGTAGGCTTTCAGCATAAATATCTCTGGATTGGAAAGATTGCTGAGCCAGAAAAGGCTTCAGTAATAAGCAAAGAAGCACCTATATCAGTCGTGGGTTTCACATTTTGTTACCACCAGTGCATGTGCCCCTTCCACGCATGTGCCTGGCCCTCCACAAATGTGCTTTGCTTGCACTTGTGCCATCTGCGCATACGCCCGGCTTAAAAAATGTGCCTAAATACGATGGCATAGAGTGGGTGAGTGATTTCCACCTGCGATTTCCACTACCTGTTCAGGCGAACTGGTCCGAACTGGCTGAATACCACCTCTGACCTATATGAGCTATACAGAGCTCATACATCCCTCTGGAATGAGCTGCCCCTGGAGCTCCGCATAATCCCCAACCTCCAGTCCTTCCGACGCACCCTAAAAAGTTGGCTTTTCCAGCAAGCCAGCCTGGCCTGAACAAAACAAATCAAATGATTGATTACTGTTAATTTTAATTTGAATTCTTTTTTAAAAATGTGTCATTGTCAATTTTAATTGGGTTTGGGATATCCTGTTTAATTTCTTCTTAACTTTTGTATTATATGTTTTTTTTAATGTTGTACACCGCCCTGAGTCCTTGGGAGAAGGGCGGCATATAAATTGAATAAACCTAAACCTAAACCATAGGTCTGCACATATTCTCCCCTTATTAGAGAGATTGCCAGGGAGGGCAGACAATTTTTATCTAGGCTTTCTCCTCCAGGACACTAACCCGGTTACCACGTATGCAGTGCCAAAGTTCTGTGCTGCTGCAATGTCCATAAGAAAAAAATTGGCTACAGAAGTATAGTACCATCTTGTACCAATTATTTGGACATACCTCTAACAATCTTTGGACCATTATGTTATTATCCACTTTTAATGTCAATACTTTTTAATTATATTTTAATGTTAGTATTTTTTAATATAGTGTAAAAACTAATGTGTATTGCTGGTCTTTGACCGTAATAAAGATTTTACTTCCTTACTCTATATGCTTAACAGTGAGCAAAAACAACTGGTTTTCTTGCTATTAGAAAATAATTTTGAATTTCTCTCGTTAAGTGTTCAAGATGAACATATTTTTGGTGACTTGATTATGCAGTGTTTTTCAACCTTTTTTGTGCAAAGGCACACTTTTTTCATGAAAAAAATCACGAGGCACACCACCATTAGAAAATGTTAAAAAATTTTAACTCTGTGCCTATATTGACTATATATAAAGTGTTTTTCCCACGGCACACCTTACACTATGTCACGGCACACTAGTGTGCCATGGCACAGTGGTTGAAAAACACTGGATTATAGCATGGACTTCCCATCTGTTCTATCAGCCTTTAAACGAAGACTGAAAGGGCAATATAGTTGGGGGTTTAACAATTCCTAAGATGGCTGGAGATGCATTCGGGCAGAGACCACCCTCAGTGGTCTTGCATCCTGACAGGAACACAGTATAGGACAGTGATTTTTGTCAATAATACAATTACAGTGGTTCTAAATGACTCATGATTGGAATGCTTAACTCCAGGTTCCTGGAAATCTCAAAGTGAATTACAAGGTGCATTGTTGGACCACTGAGGTCACCTTTTGTCAAATATCTGACATTGTGTGGAACAAGCTGATCCTTTTCCGCCCCTCCCTCAAGGTGAACTGTTGTTAAGAAGCATAGCTTGGTGATCTCTGCCAAGGGCTAGAGTGGATGATGTAAAATAGTTGGGCCTCATCTATCCTTGAGGCTGCTAGGAATGAGGGCTTTCCCTCCCCCCCCTCATGGCACTTTAAGTGGGATATTTTCATTTTCCATTGTTTCAGGCTGAGATTAGAATTTTAGGAGTTCTTGTGTAATATGACAGCAAACTGAAGCTTCGCATTAGAGCTGGATGGGGCTTTAGAAGCCAAGAAAAAGAAAGAAAGAAGGATTACAGGTAGCCCTACCTGATCAAGATAATTCTTCTAAATTGTAAGGACAAAGTTGCTATTTTTCAGTTGCCCAAATAGCTTTCTAACACTTGCAAACCAGTAGCCTAAATCCTTCTTACTATGACAAGAACTGTTTCAACTTCTTGACCATGAAAAAATATTTAAAATATGCTGATTATCTGTATCTCCTTAAGATAAATAGAAGATTAATAGGTGGTAATAGGAATAGATTGTATAATTGGCTAGAAAAGAGATGTAAAATTAATGCATAATGAATACATAGAAAGTATAACAAAAGGAAATGGTATATATTTAAAGAGTAACAGAGGTGTAAATGTTGTATATATTTTATAAATGAGTTAACTATGAAATAAAGAGGTATATGTATAAAACAATAGGCCTTAGAATGGAAAATTCAAAATTAGAAAAAAATAATAATACTGATAACGGAAAGCTGTAAAAGTGTAACTGTGATTTTGATGTTTTAAAAAATGTTGAATAAAATTTAATTAAAAGAAAAAGAAAAACACTTTCCCATCTGGTTTCATTTATCCCATGGTAAACTACCATTGTTGTAAATGTTGTTCATTTTGAGATTCATTATCTATTTTTGGGATTATTTTAACCCACGACTCTGTTTATTGATGTGCTATTCAAATCCCGATTGAGAAAGATGCCATGTTTTCCTACTCCGCAAGCATGGATATACTTTGGGTTTTAGTTCTATCTTTCTGGCAATTTATGTTGCATATTAATATATCTCCTCTCTTTTGCAAACTTCATTCACAAATCTAGATTGAAAAAAAATTACTATGTCTATTTCTAGGTAGATAAGCAGAGTCATAAATCATGTTTGGCCTGAAAGAAAACATCTTTATAATTATGTTTTCTTCTTCTTTTGCACAGTTCAGCTGTGGATTTCTTTGAAATAATATATTTGATCAGATAAACCAGCTTGTGTGGGCAAGTGTTGCAAAAATTATACACAAATACACTAATGCACTCACCAGGGGTGGTATTCACTTACCTTCCCTACCGGTTCACAAATGTGAGCTCGCGTGCCCCATCAACACATGTGCTCAGCCTTCTGTGCATGCACTTTGGCTTTAAAAAGGGCCTAAATGGGGTAGGATAGAGTCGGTGCAGAGGGGCAGGGCCACCCGCAATTTGGCTACCGGTTTAAGTGAACTGTTCCAAACCGGCAGAATACCACCTCAGACACTCATACATTTTATTAAAAGTTCAATGAGATTTAAACTGCCAAATTGCAGGCAGTCAGCAGAAGTAGCCTGTAGTACCGCACTCTAACACTGCGCCACCGTGACTCATGACCAAAATCCTACTCCCAATTGTGGTTGTTAAGTAAAGACTAACTATGATAACTATGATAGTAGTCTGCAAGAAATATCTAGTCAATGCCTCTTCTCCAAGTCCCTTCTGGAAGAACAACCCTACTTAGTTATATACCACACCTCAAGGAAATATGATTGATCCCAAAGGCCTCAATGTCCTCAATGCCACAGAATATTTCTTTAGGCATTTGATGTAAAATGTGGGTAGTATGAAAGTGTAGAACTATCAGATCACTGAATAAAAATCCACATGAAAATATACATTTGACTTATATAAAAACAATATTTAATATTGATTTTAATGATTGTTTTATATGTGTGTTATTTTTATTTGATTATTGTACACCAGTCATTTTTGTAAGTTCGATAAATAAATAAAACAAGATGTGACATGTGGTGACAATATGTTGGCATCTTTAGCAACCAACCACTCTCCCTAATAGTTTTCATCATGGCTGCCCACAAAAGGAGAAACACTCTGACCAGTAAAAACCAGAAAGGGGCTGCTGAAACTCTAAATATTGTGAAGCAGTGGGGTAGGATGAAGCAGACATGCAACTCCACAAGCTTAATAGACAGAGGTGGTATTCAGCTGGTTCAGATTGGTTTGGGCAAACCAATAGCTCCGATGATCAGTTGACCTCACCCTCTCACCCCGTCCTATCCTGTCCTTTATTTCCTGCTTTCTAGATCATCTCAATCACGCGACACAGCTGATTCCCCTCCTCATTCTTCTACTTACCATTGCTGACTTGGAAGGTAAGCAGCTGAGCTTCTAAATGCTCCATTTTCAGCACTGTGCACAAGCGCTTTAGGTGCGCATATGTGCAAAGTGCATGCTCACCAAACCAGTTGTTAAACTGGCAGCTTCCCACCACTGTTTATGGAAATGCTGCCTTGCTAAAAAACATAAAAAGTCAGAGTCTGCTATCTGTTGATAATGTGAAGGGTCATGCTGGCAGTTCTACCCAACCAATTCCGGTCAGGTTTAAAGGTTCAAAGCAAAGGATGACCTTGGCTTTCTAGAAAGAATTTTGTTATGGCTACATAGTATGTAACTTCTTACAATCCCCCCTCCCATTTTCCCACAATAGAAAATGCATAGTGGAATAATAGAAAGTGTAGCAGGCCAAAAATCCAAAAGAAAAGATGGCTGCACGCCTGACAATTGTATTTATAATATTGTTTTTAAAACAATATCTTTTTTTCATAAAGATCTTAAAAATCTAAAGTACCTGCTCAAGTTCTCATTAAGAAAATGCAAATATGATCATGTTTTATATCACAGATATGAAATTTATTATATTCAATAAACTCCTTTTTAAAGCAAGTTTCACAGGTATAAGTCCCCTTATTATTTTATAAAATTACTACATAAAACCTGATCTGCTTATAAAAGTATGTTTAGGATATAACATTGAATAGTACAATTTAGTCAGATAATGAAAATGTACTTTTAACTGTTTTAAATTGTTTTGTAAAAGGAAAAACAATTGTGGCATCTTTTCATTTGATCTGCTTAATAGAAATAGGCAGGGAAAAAGTTAACTTTCAAAACAGAAGACCGTATCAACATGGCAACCCCTCCCCCCAAAAAAGGTCTGTATTTTGAGTAAGGTAAAGGTTCCCCTCACACATATGTGCTAGTCATTCCTGACTCTAGGGGGCAGTGCTCATCTCTGTTTCAAAGCTGAAGAGCCAGCCCTGTCCGAAAAAGTCTCCATGATCATGAGGTCGGCATGATTAACGCCGAAGGCACACAGAACACTATTATCTTCCCACCAAATTTGGCCCCTATTTTTCTGCTTGCATTTTACATGCTTTAGAACTGCTAGGTTGCAGAAGCTGGGACAAATAACGGGAGCTCACTCCGTTACACGGCACTAGGGATTCGAACCGCCGAACTGATCAACTGATATCTGATCGACAAGCTCAGCATCTTAGCCACTGAGCCACTGAGTTGAATTTTCTTTCTGAGAAAAAAGAAGCAGCCAATCCTCTCAGAAAACTCTCAGTCCCATAGTTTCCTCTCTACTGTTATCATAGTCTCCACTCCCTGATGTCCCATTCCCAAAGGAAGTGGGTGGTCTAGTCAATCAGATGCTCTTCCTAGCTAAACCGCCGAAAAGAATTTTCCTTCACTGTTGCCTGCTTCCTCCCTGGCCACCATCACATCTCTAGTGAGGACCTGCTATTGTTTATGACATCTGAGATCCCATTAATAAGAAAAAGGAAAGTCCGGCTCCTCCGTCAATGAAAAGGTTAGAATTAAAACCTCAACAGATGCCACCTGGAAGCATTCACTCTGAAGCCGAGGAGTTCTGATAATGAAACCTGAGAGAAAGAGGATAAGGCCACTTGGTTCATAGAGCTGCAGATGATAGTCATTCCAGAAACACTCATTCACTTCCTAAGCTACCATGTTACCATGCTGTGCAAAATAGCGAAATAAGTAAGATATCCTTTTCCATCTTCAATTATGTTTTAATGTTATGTTTTTCTTCTGCGTTTTCTACCCATGTTTTCCCCAAAATAAGACAGGGTCTTATTTTCTTTTGACCCCCCCCCCCCAAAAAAAATATGTTGCAAGATTTTCAGGGGAGGGCTTATTTTAGTGCATGTGCTCAAAAGCCCGATTGGGCTTATTATTCGGGGAGGTCTTGTTTTCAGGGAAAAAAGGTATATACAATTATAAATGAACATGGAAAAACTGGGATTTTGAAATTAAATCATTTGATTATTATAAACCAAAAATGGTGGCTAATCTGAAGTCAATGTTTTTTCACTGAGCGAAGGTATCTCAAACACCTATAACTCTTCTATGTGTGTATTTCAGCTACTGATGCAGAGGACATGATGGTGAGGAGAGAAATGAATAGATATCTATTCATTGTAGGCAAGGAAAACCAAATGCACAGGTACAGTATAAGTAGTACCTTGCTCAATAGTAATAACTGTGAGAGGGATCTTGGAGTCCTAGTGGACAACCATGTAAATATGAGCCAGCAGTGTGCAGCAGTTGCCAAAAAAGCCAACACAGCTCTAGGCTGCATAAACAGAGGGATATAATCAAGATCGCGTGAAGTGTTAATACCACTTTATAATGCCTTGGTACGGCCACACTTGGAATACTGCATCCAGTTTTGGTCACCACCATGTAAAAAAGATGTGGTGACTCTAGAAAGAGTGCAGAGAAGAGCAACCAAGATGATTAGGGGACTGGAGGCTAAAACATATGAAGAACGGTTGCTGGAATTGGGTATGTCTAGTCTGATGAAAAGAAGGACTAGGGGTGACATGATAGCATTAAGAACCAAGGTGACGCAGTGGTTAGGGTGCAGTACTGCAGGCCACTTCAGCTGACTGTTATCTGCAGTTCAGCGGTTCTAATCTCACCGGCTCAAGGTTGACTCAGCCTTCCATCCTTCCGAGGTGAGTGAAATGAGGGCCCAGACTGTGCGGGCGATATGCTGACTCTGTAAACTGCTTAGAGAGGGCTGAAAGCCCTATGAAGCGGTATATAAGTCTAACTGCTATTGCTATAGCAGTCTTCCAATATCTCAGGGGTTGCCACAAAGAAGACTGAGTCAAGCTATTCTCCAAAGCACCTGAGGGCAGGACAAGAAGCAATGGGTGGAAACTAATCAAGGAGAGAAGCAACTTAGAACTGAAGAGAAATTTCCTGACAGGTAGAACAATTAATCGATGGAACAACTTGCCTCCAGAAGTTGTGAATGCTCCAACACTGGAAGTTTTAAAGAAGATGTTGGATAACCACTTTTTCTGAAGTGGTGTAGGGTGTCCTGCCTAAGCAGGGGGTTGGACTAGAAGATCTCCAAGGTACCTTCCAACTCTGTTATTCTATTCCTAAATCTGGGCGAGGAAGTCTTCCACTTCTGGTGACCTAGTCAAAAATACATAGGCATATTTATGTATTTATTTATTTAATTGTTATCCTGCCCATGTTACTTTATAAGTAACTCAAGGCAGCAAACGTACATCATGCTCCTTCCTCCTCCTATTTTCTTCACCACAACCCCACAACAAGCCAGTGAGCTAGTAGGCTGAGAAACAATGATTGGCCTAAAGTCATGCAACCAGTTTTCATACCTAAAGCGAAGGTACAACTCACAGTCTCTTGATTTGTAGGTCAGAACCGTAGAAGTTTCAATTTTTTTTAAAAAAAAGAACCTATTTACTGATCAAACAAAGTATATGCCGTTTGGGAATTCTACAGTACATAGGTTCTTTTTAAAATTCTTTTTCCCAAAAAAATGGAATGGAATGGAAAAAGGAGCAGGACCTTTTTCCTTTTTTATTCTCTTGTGGAATTTGGAGTTTGAAATGAACTAACCTGTTACAGAATCCCAACTCCAAACTGTTTAGTTTGCTATTGGGCTCGATGAGCAACAGTAATATTATTGAAAAAAATTTTTTTTAAAAAAAAAAAACCTCCTCCCCCCCCCTCTCCTTTCTGGCTGAGTTCACACAACTTGTAGTTATTGTAGCTAAAATGAGTTTTGGTCCATCGGCTTGTGGAAATCCAGCCATTGTCTTATTATGTAACATGAGCTAGGCCATTCCACCAAACTATAATTCGATCCATTTGGTTTGGTCAGTATATTTTATGTGAACACAACGGGTTTCATTCACTGGGATTAAGGGTTTAACAATTTATTACATGATTCCAGCCACTCAGAAATAAAAAATGAGTGGTCCAAACAAACTATATGCTAGTTTTCTTTGTGCCATTTTAATCTTACTTTCTTTCTTTCCTTCCTTCTTCCTTCCTTCCTTTCTCTTTCTCCCTTCCTTCCTTCCTTTCCTTCCTTCCTTTTTCTTTCTTTCTCTCTTTCTCTCTCTCTCTCCCCCTTCCTTCCTTCCTCTTCCTTCCTCCCTCCCTCCCTCCCTCACTCACTCTTTGTGTGTGTGTGTGTGTGTGTGTGTGTGTACGTACGTATGTATGTGTGTATCATTCTCCCTTCCCTGTTGACATTCCTGTTTTAGAGGATCCTTGAAGCACTTGGAGGTTTTTCTGTGTCCTCAGGGTCACCTGTAGTTCCTGTAGTCTACAATTTTTTTTTCTGGAAATCCATTCATACCCCCATACCATTTGAAGGGTATTCATCCCAAATTGCATAGCTAAAAGTCTGTAGACACAGGGTATGCTATTTATGTATTTAAAACATTTCTATCCTACTTCCCCTTAAAAGAAATCTCAAAACACAGAATATCCTCTGCTCTCCTAAAGGCTAAAAAAATAATTTTTCATTCAATATTGTCGGTTCGCAAATCCATACGTTCTAAGTCCCGTACATGTCTCCCTTGCCATCCCGCAAGAAGAGAAATGTATTAATTCCCATAACTTATCTTTTTTTAAAATTTGCTCAGATTCCCAGCCCTACCAGAAATCACTTTAGGAATTGACCTAGTTTGCTCTTTCTTATTTATTTGTTGGTCACAACAGTTCTGTGGGCGGAAATCAGAAGGAAAAACCTTTTGCTCTTAGTAAGAGCCAATGTGTGAATTTTCTGTTTTTTTTTTAAAAAAAAATAACTCCTAGTTGCTAATCCTGCCTGTGAGCAAACAATTAGCAGGAAACAAGGGCAAGCAGGGCTGCTGATTTAATTATTTGACAATGATACAGCCGGTAGGGGAGGGAGCATATCTGTGCAGAGGAGAAATGCAGCGACTTATGGGGTCAAAACAGTTTGTAAGCGCCTGCTTCACAAAAGCTGTTGTCCCCCTTGGGGCGGAATGAGATTATTAGGGCTCAATGTCTATCAAACAAAGGAGAAACAAGCCGGTGGCAATTCTTTCTTGCAGCAGGAAGTGCCTTCTTCTTTGCCTCAGCAACCAGGAGGCTGCCAAAGAATTTTTCGGCTTGGCCTTTTGCAGGGCCGCAGGGGGGGGGGGGGGGTTGTGTCGTCCGTGCTGCAGCTGGGATAAGCCAATCTTGCAAAAAAAAAAAAAAAATCCACTTTCTTTCCATCACCCACTTTAGGTACACAGGATTTAAAACTAGCGTTCTTAAAAATAGAGATGTAGAGATGAGAAGTCCTCACTAGACTAGACCAGAGCGGATGGGCATTATACTTGCCTTTTAAATTTCTTAGCTGGCTGAGAAATTTCATCTCGCTTGATCTTTCTTTATGCAACACCAAAGGTTGTTCATATATGTAAGTACAGGATTCTCCCCCCCGCCCACCTCCCCGGCAACCTAATTTCCTGTTCTAGCCCTTCTCCAGGCAACTGGAGGCTAAAACATGCGAACAACGATTGAAGGAACTGGGTATGTCTAGTTTAATGAAAAGAAGGACACGATAGCAGTGTTCCAATATCTCAGAGGCTGCCACAAAGAAGAGGGAGTCAAGCTATTCTCCAAAGCACTTGAGGGCAGGACAAGAAGCAATGGTGGAAACTAATCAAGGAGAGAAGCAACTTAGAACTAAGGAGAAACTTCCTGACAGTTAGAACAATTAATCAGTGGAACGACTTGCCTCCAGATGTTGTGAATAACAGAGTTGGAAGGGACCTTGGAGGTCTTCTAGTCCAACCCCCTGCCTAGGCAGCAAACCCTACACCACTTCAGAAAAATGGCTATTCAACATCTTCTTAAAGAATTCCAGTGTTGGGGCATTCACAACTTCTGGAGGCAAGCTGTTCCACTGATTAATTGTTCTGTCAGGAAATTTCTCCTCATTTCTAAATTGCTTTTCTCCTTGATTAGTTTCCACCCATTGCTTCTTGTCCTGCCCTCAGGTGCCTTGGATAATAGTATGACTCCCTCTTCTTTGTGGCAACCCCTGAGATATTGGAACACTGCTATCATGTCTCCCCTAGTCCTTCTTTTCATTAAACTAGACATACCCAGTTCCTGCAACTGTTCTTCATATGTTTTAGTCTCCCGTGCCCTAATCATCTTTCTTGCTCTTCTCTGCACTTTTTCTAGTGTCTCCACATCTTTTCTACATTGTGGTGACCAAAACTGAATGCAGTATTCCAAGTGTGTCCTTATCAAGGCATTATAAAGTGGTATTAATTCTTCATGTGATCTTGATTCTATCCCTCTGATTATGTAGCCTAGAACCATGTTGGCTTTTTTGGCAGCTGCTGCACACTGCCTGCTCCCATTTAAATGGTTGTCCACTAGGACTCCAGGATCCCTCTCACACTACTTCAAGGTACCACCTATACTACACCTGTGCATTTGGTTTTTCTTGCCTAAAAGTAGAACCTTACTCTTTTCACCATTGAATTTCGTTTTATTAGATAGTGCCCAATGTTCACGTTTGTCAAGATCTTTCTGTATCTTAAGCCTGTCTTCTGGAGTGTTGGCTATTTCTGCCAGCTTGGTGTCATCTGCAAATTTGATGAGTTCCCCATTTATTCCCTCATCCAAATCATTGATGAAGCTGTTGAAGAGTACTGTGCCTAAAACAGAGCCTTGGGGTACTCCACTGCATACTTCTCTCCATGTAGATGCAGTTCCATTGAGGACTACATGTTGAGTGCAGTTGGTCAGCCAGTTATGAATCCATCTGGTGGTGATGCTATCTAACCCACATTCTTCTACTTTATTTAGTAGTAGATTATGGTCTACCTTATCAAATGCCTTACTGAAGTCCAAGTAAACTATATCGACAACATTCCTCTAGTCCACTAATTTTGTCACTTTGTCAAAGAATGCAATAAGATTAGTCTGGCATGATCGGTTTTGACAAACCCATGTTGGCTTTTGGCTATTACTTTGTTTACTTCTAGGTGTTCACTAATTCATTGCTTGATTATATTTTCCAGAATCTTTCCTGATATGGAGGTCAGGCTGATAGATCTGTAGTTTCCTGCATCTATTTTTTTCCTTTTTTGAAGATGGGAACCACATCAGCTCTTTTCCAGTCCTCTGGCAGTTCCCTGGTGCTCCAGGATCTCTCAAAGATATAGTTCAGTGGTTCTGAGATCTCATCTGCCAGTTCCTTCAGAACTCTGGGGTGTAATCAATCCGGTCCTGGTGATTTGAACTCGTCTAGGGTAGACAGGTGCTCACTTGCTATTTTCTACCCTATTTCAACCTGTGTTCCTAATCTGATTTTTGTGGTGCTGTTTTTGATAGTTTGGACTGTTTTATCTCTTTGTGTAAAGACAGATGCAAAAAATGAGTTAAATAGTTCTGCTTTCTCCCTGTTGCTTGTCACCTTCTTAACACTTTCTCCCAGCAATAGACCAATTGTTTCCTTAACAGTTCTTGTTTTTAACATGTTGGAAGAAGCTTTATTTGTTTTGTTATTTTTTACTTTTGTGGCAAGCCTTTCTTCATTGTGAGCCTTAGCTTTCCTCACTTCATCTTTACAGGCTCGGGCTATTTGCTGATATTCGGCCTTAGTTATGTCCCCCTCTTTCCACTTTTTATACTTATCTTTTTTGTCTTTCAATTTGTCAGAGAGTTATTTATGCAGCCATGCTGGTTTCTTCTTTTAAATAGCAGAGAATAACTATACTTCCAGAAAGCCACATCAATTTTAACAGCATCTGTACAACTATAGTCTGAAATGTAACACCACAAACAGTGTATATCGTCTGTACTGTTTGCAATTTGTTGCAAGGAGGCAAATTGTTGGGAGGCAGAGACAGATTTTTCCCCCTTGTTTTCCTCTCCAAAAGCAAGGTGCGTCTTATACTTTGGAGTATCTTATACTCTGAAAAATAGGGTATTCGCTCTGTGTGTGTGTGTGTGTGTGTGTGTGTGTGTGTGTGTGTGTGTTATATTTGTGCTGATAAATAAATAAAGGGAGACTAGTATAGATCTATTTCAAGCTATTTAGCTCTCATCAGCTAACCATACCCTTACTGGGAATCGAGCCTGTACTGTATTGCCTCTTAGGCAGATGTGTTAACCACTGAGCTACAGAGCTCAACTCCTTGTCAGCCAAGCCAGGGTGAAAGGTATATATTTAAAGTCACAACCCCTGGTATGCCCAAATATGGGAGGAAGATCACTACTTCCATTCTCTGGCTCGTCACAAGAGACCATCCAGACAGAAACCCAATATTTTTTTTACTGTTGCCTTTTTGTTACATTTGATTGATTATATATATATATATATATATATATATATATATATATATATATATGTATGTTATATTTATGCTGATATATATATAAAACGAAACATGTGCTAAATGACAAACTCAGCATCTTAGCCACTGAGCTACCAAGAATTAGGACAGTAGTATATAAACATTTGTATGAGAAGGTTAATCTGCAACCACTAAAGACCCCCAAAAATAAAAAATCAAGAGTCCAAATATATAACATATATGTTTGTGGGGGATCACTATTCCTATGTTGTATGTTTTATGGCTGCAAAGAAAAAAGTATGTCTTCTTTTGTTGCCCTGCACAGGAGAACGGAGCTGGAAAGCAGGTTAGTGGAGTGGGGAGGGAATGGGGATTTTTTAGTATCCTTCCCCTGCCACACCCACAAAGCCATGGCCACAGAACCAGTAGTAAAAAAAATGTGAATCCCATCACTGGATTAACCCATCTTCACATCCAAACAGAGATTTCCACAGGGTGGGGCTGAAAAGACAAAATGGCAGCCAGAATGCAACTGTTATGTGAATCGTGTGTGATATACATTTAAAAAAAAAAACGGTGGAGCTTCAATCACACAATGTAGTGCCTATCTTGATTTTTTTTTTTTTTTGCCAAATGCTGAAGGGATCCGCATCCTAATAAACCTACAAGTATCAGCAGAAATATAATAAAATTATCTATTCCAGATTCTTATCCTCTCTTTTGAAAATCGTCTCTATTTATCTCGCCCTTAAAATAGTGTACATCATTGTACTTTTGTTTCTTAAAATTAACATTTTTTTAAAAAAATAATCTTGATTTATTTCTTTTAAGGTATTATTGGCTTTATTTTATTATTTCTTTAAGATCTACTTTCTCTTACATGCTTCTTTTTGGAAGAAGGGTGCTACAGAAATAAATTAATTAGCTAATATGTAATCAGTTCTTAGGCATTTAGGAAACATAAAAGCATTTATGTTTTTTTTAAATATAAACATAAAAACAACACAATACACATAAACATTACTAGGGAATAATAATTTCTATGTGGACCTAAACCTCCACATTTACCAGTAAGCTTCCATACATAATAATACAATGTTAAAGATGGAATTGATTTAAATTAAAATTTACATTCAAAATATCACTACGATTTCTTTGAATTTTGCAAATCCAAATAATTTTTACAGTCTCAAATATGGAAAATCTTCAATTTAACAGAATAATTGGGTGGAAAGGATCTTGCACAACTGACATGAATATATCATTATATAAATTTTAGAGAGTTGTCTAAATAACTTCAGGCATCATAAACTTGCCTATAATTTTGGAGAAATGACCAAATGGACATCTTGCCTGTTGCATTCAAATATTTTTTGTGGTTTTACTGTATAACCAGGCCGAAGTTGCTGTGCACACTCAAACTTTGGATAAGACAGGGAATAAGAAATGATATTAAATTATATTTGGGTTGGCGGAAATACCATCCCAAAGTAACATAATCTGAGGTTTGAAATTCACACAACAATAATAGAAAAAGAAAGGGAGAGAGGAGGAGAGAAAAAAAGGAAGACGGGAGAAAGAAGAAAGAGCTAAGGAGAGGAGGAAGGAAGGAAGTAGGAAAAGGGAGGGAGCGAGAAAAAGAAAGGGAAAACAAGGAGGTGTTGCAAAAGAAGGAAGGGATGGCAAATAAAGCAACCTGAACTGTACATTGTAACTTATTAAATGGAATAATAAATGTACAAGAATGATAAATGTAAAGAAGAAGAACAATTATGTGAATGTACACTTAAAATGGTATGAGAGACAATAAAAAATAAAATAAAAATATTTAAAAAAAAAAACTTTGGATAAGGCTTCAGATTTCTTTAAATAACAAAAATGACAAGAAAATTTATAATACCACTATTTTAAACACAGGTTACAGAATAACAGAGTTGGAAGGGACCTTGGAGGTTTTCAAATCCAACCCCCTGCTCAACCCCCTATGCCAGGAGTGTCATCCTCATGTTGTCACATCGTCATCATGTGACATATCAGGATTTTCCCCCTTCACTAAACCAGGTGTGGCCGTGGCCAGAGCATGATGCATGTGGCCCATGAGTTGCAAGTTTGACAGCTCTGCCCTATGCCATCCTGGACAAATGGCTATCCAATCTCTTTTTTAAAAACTTCCAGTGATGGAACACTCACAACATCTGAAGGCAAGCCATTCCACTGATTAATTGTTCTCACTGTTAGAAAATATGGGAAGGATTTTTCCCCCTAGAGAGTATTGGTTAAAATAGGGGTTTGTAACCTTAAACACTCAAAGAGCTATAAAGATCCTAACTGGAAGCCCTTCATTCAATTCTGGAGCCAACCAGATGTCCAGTTCTCCCACCATAGAGTCTCCTCCGAGCGCGGCACTTGTTCTCCTCTACCTGTCCTAACCGAAAGCCCTATCAATTGTGGAGCTGACTGGAAAACCCATCCCATGCCACAGAGTCTCCTCCTGGCGCAGTGTGCTTTCCCTCCCCCTAACCAGAAGCTCCTCTTAAAATCGTGGCACCAAACTGGCAACAGGGAGCCACAGCAGAGGGATGAAAGAGCCACATGCGGCTCCAGAGCCGCAGGTTGCTGACCCCTGCATTAAGAGATTATCTGCTAAAAAAATGGTAATTACACTTTTCCTTTCTTCGGAATTAGTGTCATTATATACAGACACTATTCAGTGTTTTAAATTATCAGTAACATTCATTTGCAGATAACTAATACAAAAGTTGTTTTTTTGAGCCCTGATTACGAATGGTGAAAACTGATTACAGCTCTGGTAACATTGAAAAGAATGGGCATGGATGAGCAGTGTTACTGTTAAAAGAAATCCCTTCCTTTTCTCTGCTTTTTTGCATATAGTACATAAATTCTGCTATTTGAAAAAAAGAGGA